>NW_025847926.1:201876-204302 GCF_002878395.1 Capsicum annuum | reverse complement strand
ATGAATTAATATGTTTGATTAATTTTAACAGATGGGTCATCTGTTGCAATAGGTTGAACATTTGTTTTTATACAAATTTAATTGAGTTCATATGTTCAACTAATGCCTTAATTGATTAATATAGGACTAGGGGTAAGTTCTCATAGGGTTAACTACAACTTCAATTGAGTGTTTTGGCAATCGCATATGAGGGGATTAAAAATTATGCATATCTTTTATAATTTTAAAAAATAATTAAGATCAATTTGGACCAAATTAACACTTTCAAAACCTGTCATTCTTTTCCAGAATACAAATCAACCCATACAAATCATCCATTTGTGAGAAAAACATTTCATCATTTCAAATCTTGAGCTCTCGCACTTTTCTCTCTCTCAACAATACAACAACTACTCAAAAAATTACTCAATCCTTCAGATAGATTGATTTTTTTTCTCATTTTTAACCACATAGGTATTATTTTCAACTTCATTCTTGTATCAGTTAATTTCTCTGTCTTTATAGGAAACAGAGTTTGAGAAGAGCTTTATATTTGTTATTTTTTATAAAAAATAAGGGTTTTTAAGTTAATGATGAAAAAGAAGACTTTTAGTTGTATTATCTTTGAGAATGAGTTTACAATTTTGAGTTTTGATGGTTAAATCATAGGAAGAAATCAAGAAAACCCTAGTTTTTATCGCGTTGACTATCGTGGAATTATTGGATAGTGATTGTGGTATTTGTGGTATTCGTGGTCTTGGTGGTGGTGTTGGTGGTCGTTGTTGTGGCACTGGTGGTGTTTGTGGTGGCTGTTGGTATTATTAGTTGGTGGTGTTTATGGTGGATGTTGGTGGTGTCGGTATTTGTGGTGTTTGCGACATTGGTTTGTTGTGTTTGTGGTGGTAGCTGTTGGTGTGTCGGTATTGGTAGTGTTTGTAATGTACTTTTTAAAATTTATGCATACATCAATTGCAATGTAATTTTTTTTTTCTGTTGTTTGTAGGTAAAACATGTCTCCTAAAAGGAAAAAAAGTGATAGTAGATCAACTTCTGACCACCCAACAATAAAGGCTACAATATAGAGGGATTCAGAGGAGCTTCCTGAACAATCTCAATCAGGAAAAAGTAGAGCTGAGAAGAGATATGAAAACAATGTTGAGGGAGTGGACAAGGGTTTATAGATAGTGATGAAGAAAATAAAAGTGAGAAAGAGGGGGAATTAGAGAGTGAGAAAGAGAATGATCATCAATATGATGATAATGGATCACCAATGGGGCGTGAATTAATATTGACATCACAACATGATCCTGTCAAAATTATTAGTATTGACAGGTTTCAATTTGCGATGTCGATAGATGATCCAAAAGAACTGATTGAACTTTTACTTAAATGTCATTTGGGAAAAAATTTAATTATTTTAGGAATATTATGAAGAAGGAAAACATAGACGGACTTTTTAAGAGGAGCTGCATTAGACACTTTCTCAAGATGCTCGAGGACCACCCTGCCCATTTCTAAATGAGGATGGTATATGGTCTTCTCAAGCGCAAGATCATGTACGTGGGGGATGATAAAGATTAGAGGAGGGAGGCAAAAAGATGGATGAAATCTCAATCAACTACTGTGGCATGCCGGTTTGTTTTGGCTTGCGAGAGTTTGCTATAGTGACTGGCTTGAGATGCAATCGTCCAAAAGAACCTATTGCCAAGGCAACCAAGACAGCTAAATGACCTAGCAAAACCAACAAACGCAAGGAAAAAATAGATGGGTTGTTGGACATTGCTGGACGTGGCTATAAAGAATCGGATTTAATGACAGATCTCAAGGATAAAACCATCCCAAAGCAGTACAGGGAGAAATTGTGCTTAGTTTGGTTTGCCCATTTAGTTATATTGGAAAGAGACATCAACAAGGTCATAGAAAATGATTTGTTGGCGCGTGTTGAGGATTTTGATAAATTCAACAACTATCCCTAGGGATATGACTACTTCTACTTGACTGTCCAATATTTACTGATAAAGCTATCCACAGGGACGACCACATTATACGGATTTCCTTGGGCTTTTACAGTAAAATTAATTACTATTTTTACTAATCCATTAATTTATATTAAATATAGTTATTGTGACTTTTTTAACTTGCTTTCTATTTACATTTTTTAGGCTTGAGAATTTGAAGCCATTCCTCCCCCCCGAAAGCAGGTAATGGATTACCCGAATGAGGTTTCTCATCTAAGGATGTTTAGGTGGTTGGCTGTAGGGGTGTGCATCGGTCGATTCGGTTGGTTTTATATATTATTGTTCGATTTATCAGTTTTTGATTTTTAAATATGCTGAACCAATAACCAAACCATAAGATATTTTTTTAATCGATTTTCAATTTATCAATTTTAGTTCTTAACGGTTTGGTTTTTAGTTTAACCAATAAGAAAATACTCATAAAATAGA
>NW_025847926.1:189477-201776 GCF_002878395.1 Capsicum annuum | reverse complement strand
TATATATATATATATATATATATATATATATATATATACATATTCTTATTGGTTTATCGATTTACCCAATAACCCAATAAGAAAAAATTGAACTGAACCAATAACCCAATAAATTTTTTTATAAAACCATTAAAAAACCTTTAACCCAATAACCCAATAACTATAAACCAATAACATTTTTATCGGTTCGGTTTATCGATCGGTTTGGTTTTTGCACACCCCTAGTTGGCTGCAAAGAACAACATAAGAATTAAAGAGGCCAATCTCTTTAACCCTCTGGAAGATGTAGTACATCTTCTTCAAGTAAAATAATTTGACTCGATGAAAGATATTGAACAGATGTTATATCTGGTGCAACAGATGTTATATCTAATGACTAGATGGGACATCTGTTGTGACTGATTACCCGTTCTGTGCCAAATGGTGCAATAGATGGGTAATCTTTTGCGGCAGATGATTGATATCTTGCATCAAATTATCCATATGTTGCTTTGGTTCTCTAAACCCGACTCTTAGCAGATTAACCATCTACTGTAAATTATGCAACAGATGGGTAATCTGATATAATATATTATTAATCTGTTGCGACATACAGATCATCTGCTGCATAAGTTGTCTGTGTTAACATATAACCTAACTGTGAAAATTATTATATTATATAATTTAAATATATCTATCTTTTTATAGGCTGTGCATCCATGGATCGTGCCTACTAAGCAGGAGTTCCGGATGACTTTTTTTATCACTCTAGGTCATGTTGATACTATAGCAGAACCAACGGTGGAGTTAATAAAGAAGGAATTGGCTGGAGCAACAACCATAAGAAGAGATGTTAGGCAAGGTCAGCCTAGTGTTGAGGCTCTTTATAACCAAACTACTGCAACAGATCTGGGTGCTTCTTCTGGGGGTGTTCCTGGTAGAGTTGATGTTGGTGGAAGACATACTGATGCTACTCCCAGTCATGATGTTGAGCAAGTTGATGCTCGATAAAAATAAATATGTTTGAAAACACACTTTTTAGAGGTGTCCCTCCCCATTACACAGGTCCCTTTCACCCTTACACTGGTCTCTCTCACCCCTCTTCACCCTCATATTCTTGTTACAAATAGTAAGAGTTCAAAGACAACTAGTATAAACTCTTTGAAAAAGTAGAGTCTATCACTAAAGCTATTATGGAATTAAAATCCAAGAGGGGTGTCACACCATCCAAGAAAGTGAGGGATCCATACACTCCTACAATGATGGTTAGAAGGAAGAAAAGAGCAATTAACCAAATACTCTCCAATCAAAAATCCAAAAAAATTGCAAATCCTCCCTTTCCAAAGTTGTTGAAGTTCAGGGGCCATTCAATAAGGTGGACATATACGTGGAACTTGGCACCAAAGAGAAGAGGGATCTGCGACGGGCCAAGCAAGGAACAAAAGATTACCCCATCCATACCTTTTCCGGTGAAGACTTCAGAATTATGACAAATATGCATATGAAGTACGTGAACAGGGTAAGTTTACTTTTCCTAACCTAGCCTTCTAATCTACTTGTTATTTGTTGCAACATATGTTTATTCTAGTGCATCTTGTGATGGTTTTGTTGCAACATATTACCCATTTCTTACATAAGTTGCATTAGATGGGTTATCTGTGAAAAGATTTAAAGAACCCTCTGCAATAGATGGACCATCCGTTGTATCTTTCACTATGTTTTCCTTCTTTATAATTACTAACCTATTTAGAATTGACTTATTATATCACAGTACGTTGAAGAAATTCTTTGCCTTATGAGGGGCAGATAATTAGCCTACTCGCAAGCTTATGATGCCGCTGATAGAATAATGAACGTCGATTTCTATAGGAATCTCAAGGATAGGTACAATTATCTCTGTAACCTAGCATCAACTATGTCTAACAGTCCTGAAACTGAATACTGAGTATGTAAATCACTAATAAGTAAGGAACTGATACTGTATTACTAAATACTGAGGGACTAGTGCTATGTTACTGATACATGAATAACTATGTATGACAGTCCTGATTATGAAGAACTGGTCTGGTCGACTGTATCTGACAGTCTAATTATAAAGTATTAATCTGATTGACTGTATCTGGAAGCCATGAATATTAGGAACTAATATGCTTGACCGTATTTGACATTCATGAAGCTGAATACTAATATCATGAATTCTGATAGCTGATGTGACTGATAATTTGAGTTTTAAGAACTGATATAACTGATAGCATAAGTGACTGTATTTGATAGTCCATAAATCTGAAGAACTATCTGAGTTCTTTTGCTAAGACTGGGACTGAAACTGAGATTGTGGGAAGTAGTTGTTTAATCGATATGCCCCATATGTGCCATTATGGCTAAGCTGGGGTCCAATCTCTGCCCTGACTGGAAGGGTGTCAATACCGCACCACTAGTAAGGACAATATGTGAGCAACCCTCATATAATAGGTTAAGCCACCTCATCCACCCTCATATAGCAGGCTACGATGTCTTAACCTATGCTGGCTACATAGTTCAGGAATGCAAGGATGACTGCTAAGAATCACACCCTCATATAACAGGTGAGTTCCCATCCTTGGGTTCACTCAGTGCTAACTCCTACTCCCATCTGAAGAGATTGATCATAATTTACTGACTGTGCATAGACTGAGTAACTGACTTCCGTTGACTGACAAAATAGTACTACTATCTGAGAATTTATTGAGATTATAAGATTTCTGAGGTTTTTTGAGTTACATGGCTGGCTGAGTTCTATAGATCATGGCTTGACTGAAATTATCGTGACAACATGACATGGCTCTAGGCACACAACTATATTTTTTGGGTACAAATACCCCCAAGACTTGATAGAATAAAATTGATACACATGACTTGACTTGATCACAAGATTGGAGTCCACAATTCATAATATCATAAGTAGGGGATAATATACCACATATAGTTTTCAACATCTTTTGCATAATAGGGAGTGCATGGAATATATATATCATGTACATATTAAATCACTCAATTATCATAAATGCTTCATACCACAATAATAGCAACAAAACAATGGCATAGAACTCATAGTGAATTGTATAGTTAACATGGACTTGTCATGTAGATAATATGGGACTATGTAAGCATGAAATTCCTAGCATTCTAAGTATTTTATCAAACACCTTGCATGCACTCTTTAAAGCATAGGTGTGTTCATAAATTTACATCACATTAAACCACCCAAATTCATGGGTTCCAACTACATGATCAAAACCTTCATGAAAATTCATCAAATCACTACTCTATAGCATAACCACAACCACCAACATTAATACAATCATATCACCATAAAACATTCATGATTAAGTATTTAAAGATTGATTCTTGAACTCCACGGATGAAAGAAATCCATGGATGAACACTATGCATACCTTAGATGGAAGATTCTTGATGATTAACAGAGAAATTTGCTTGAACTTGAATCTCCAATTGAAAACCCTAATGTGTTCTTGAGAGGATTTTGAGAGAAAGAGTATTTTTTGGTGAAATAAAGTCTTAATTCCGTGTTTATGGAATATATATAGGGGTGGGAAGATGACCCAAATACCCCTCTTGATGTGTTTTTTAATTTCTATAAAAATTTTCAGATTTGGGCCCCTGGCGCGGCATGGAGACATCGAGTTGCCACTTGCTTATGACCTAAAACTCATCGCCATATGATGGAATTGCTGAGAGACACTAGAAATTGACAATCGTCATTTTGGCTTACGGCGCGACGTGCCACTGACTGAAATGACATTGCTGAAACTTTAAATTGCCATAACTTCTTCACTGGGTGTCCGCTTTGGGTGAATTTGGTATCGACGAAAAGATTATTCAATTCTCTAAAATTTGGAGGGTATAAATCTGCCGAAATACCACCTATAGACCAAATTATGCTCGTTCAAATATGACCTATGTGAAATCACACACGAAAACTTGGTGGATTCAAAAGTTCTTAGCTTGGCTTACTGTGACTCTTATGAACATGCTTATCACATCATAAGCTATATTATCACTAGGATACTCATCCTAATTCATGTACTCAAATATGAATCACAGCATAGGAGTTTTCATGCGTAGGAACAATGGTTCATTTTCTAACTTAGAAATATATGAGGTATTACAGCCTGATTAAGATAACGCTTCACTTTTTGCTTCACTTGTTCCTTTACTTGGAATTGATTCGGTTTCTATTCTTTTGGGAGCCATATTATCTAAAATTAAGAAAAACATAAAAGAATATATTATAGTTGATTAATGTATCATTAAAAAAGGATAACAGTAAATCTAACATTCAAAATAGTAAAATAACAGTTGCAATAAATCACACATCTGTTGCACTAGGTAGGTTATTTGTTGTACCAAATAAATAATCTGTTGCAATGGATGAGTAATCTTTTGCAATAATACAAAATATATGAATGATCTGTGCAACAGATCACACATCTGTTGCAACATATAAGTGATCTATTACAACAGTTAAATAACCTGTTGCAATGGATAAGTAATCTGTTACAACAATACAAAATTTATTATTCATCTGTTAAGAAAGATGAATCATTTATGAAATAGATCACATTTCTGTTGCAATATATGAATGATCTGTTGGAACTATTAACTAACCTATAACAACGACTGAGTAATTTGTTATGATAATACAAAACATAGCACTCATCTATTAAGAAAGATAAATGGTTTATGTAACATATCACACATCTTTTGTAATATATGCGTGATCTATTAGATAGTTAACTAACCTATAGAAATGACTGAGTAATCTGTTATGACAATACAAAATATATCACTCATTTGTTGAGAAAGATGAATGGTCTATGCAATAGGTCACACATCTGTTACAACATATGAGTGATCTGTTGGAACAGTAATCAATGATCAATATTATTTAGTTTTTTCAAAAGAAGGGTCTTCTATCATGATAAATGAATGATCATTTGGAAAAATCAAGTCTTGGACATGTCCTGTTAGAAGAGTTGATAGGATTTTATCCAACAGGAGGTTCATCTGTTGCATCAAATCTTTAATTCAATGGTTCCTTCGTTGCATCATATGGTTAATGTGTTACATCAGATGGTTAAACTGTTACGTCATATGCTGAATCTGTTGCGTCAAATTTTTATCCGATGGTTTCTCTGTTGCATCAGATGATTAATTTGTTACATGATATGGTTAATCTATTGCATTAGAATTTTAATCTGATGGTTCCTCTATTGCATCAGATTATTGATCTGTTGCATCATATGTTAAATCTGTTGCATCAAATAGTTAATATGTTGTACCATATGGATAATCTGTTGGAGAAAAAAATAGTAGCACAATTTTGTTCAACAGAACAACAATAATATCACTATTTTTACCAAGAAAAAGAACAAATCAACCCAGCAACGAGCACAACAAATTAAACTTTGAAATCAAACAACAAAAGAGAAGAGAAGAAAAGAAAAGAGAAGAGAAGAGAAGAAATATCAGAAATTAAGGTTTTTTTCATGGTGATTTTCTTTTCATTTTATTAAATCCTATTATTTTGAGAATTTAACTAAAATAAATTTTCATGAAAAGTACTATCAGTTTATTCATGAAAATATCAGGTAAACATTACCAATATATATATATATATATATATATATATATATATATATATATGGTCAAAACAAATTTTGACCTTTTCTTTGTAATAAGTGGAAAAGTTTTTACTTTTCCTTTGCTTGAGTTGAGAAAGTACAAAGATACTTTGCTTGTCTATCTTCTTCCTTCCATATCTCGAAGAAATCTAATGACGTTGTAGCGGACGATGTTGAGATCTCTCAATTCGATATTTTCATTTTTTCAAACTGTAACAAAACATGAATATTCTTAAAATTGTTGGTATAATATACCATAAATTACAAAATTACATTTGAAAATAAAAATAAATAAAAATTAAATAAATAATATTTAGGCTGAGGCACGAATATCTTGCACTTTTTAAGGAGATTCAAACTCACTGAGTCATAATATACATGAATCCATTAGTATATCTCTTGACTTGTCCCTTCCAGGATATAAAAATTCATCAAGATATAATTCAAGCAACTCAAGATTAGTTGAAGAGTCCAAAACCACATCATAGGAACACCTTCCTTCAACATATAATTACTCTTTTTGTATAGTGAATATAGGTAAAGACTTAAGAATATTTTCTTTGTCTTAACTCTCTCTTTCACTAATATAATTAATCTCTTTTATATAGTTAATATAGTCAGAGACTTCAAAATATTTTTCTTTGTCTCAACTATCTCTTTCACTTATATAATTACTCTTATTTATGCACTCCATATTTTATTGTCTTAAAAAATAAATTAAATTTACATATATACACTAACTAAAGTTACCTTATTACATTATATACCAATTTGGTAAAGTATTTACACATATCCCAAACTATTTACATAAATCCCTTTCTTTTTAACTGTCTCTCTCTTAAACATTATACATCTCACAACAGGGTTTTTTCTTCCATATTTTACTCCCCTATATGCTCCCACTACACACCTGATATATCCTCCATATTTGAATCCCCCTTTTCATGGCAAAATTCAAGTTAACTATATCTGGGGTTTACAAATTTGTAAGTTTGGAAGATTTATTTGATTTTTTTTCAACTTTACCAATTTTTGGATTTGTCCGTATATTTTGTGGATGCATGTTAGTTTTACCTTATTTTGCAAGTAATTTTCAAGTTTCGTAGTTCAATTTTTTCTACTTTCTTCATATAATACAAGTTCGATTCTTGGTTTGTAGATTTTTCTTTTTTTTTTTTCAACTTAAACTATTTCTGAATTTGCCCGTATATTTTATGGATGCATGTTCATTTATTTGAATTTACCTTATTTTGTAAGTATTTTCAAGTTTCGCAGTTCGATTTTTTTGTTTCCTTCATATAATACAAGTTTGATTTTTTATTTTCTTGGTTTGTAGTTGATTCAGGTTAATCGAATTGCTGTAAAAATTGGTAATGGATTCTTGTCCTAGCTCTAGTTTACGACTTAGACAGTTAGATTATAAAAAATAAGATATCCCCATTGGATTTGTTCCTGGTACATTTGATTTTGAAGAACTCAACTTTGCAGAGAATCGTTCAAAGCATCGAAACGACCCGACAACAGTGAAGAAATTGAAAGAAGCAGCTATGTAACGCCCTATATTTTGAACCTCGAATGCTAAACGGTGCTTATGACCTCGAAGGAACACAAGCTAACTCATGACTAATATCTATAACTGAGCACTTAATAATATACTATAAAATTATGAAAAACTGGTGAAAACTTGCCATAAGGTTCAATACTTAAATAAAACTGAATAAAGTATAATAATACTAAAACTAAAACAACTGTCTGAAAATACTCTAGTCTGAAAAAGCATCTAAATTGTCTGAATAAGGAGTTGATGGGGCAATCCACCAACTAACTCCATCTACTGAAATGCTAAATCTAATGCAATAATAAAATAAGAAACATCCTCAAATGATGAGCACTAACTGCTAAGACTACTGTTACTGGCTAAACCTGAACTGCTAAGGGTGCTCTGGATCCTGTGCTTCTAAACCTATGGTATAAGACACCATAGCACAAGAGAAAAGTATGCGTCAGTGCATGGGAATATACTTGTATGCTAGATGATGTAAGACTGAATGCAAGGGTTCATATTCATGAACAATACTGATTGAATAACATGAAACTACTGAATGGGGATACATGCATGAGTGCATAAACTATAACTGAAATTGTAGTAACACTGAATACTAAATTCTAATAACTGGATTTCTGATTACTGAGTCTACTGATACTGATATCTGATTGATTGAAGCTAAGACCAGACCTATCTAGCGGGTGATCTCTGAATCTACTGATAATGTAAATGATTGATTGAATCTGAGATCAGTCTAATCTAGAGGGTGATCTTTCGATCTATAGAACTATCTAAGTTCTTTACTAAGATGAGTGACTGTTTATGATAGTCCTAATTTTTTGAAATTTTGAAATTCTGAACTGAGTTCTATTCTGAAGATTGAGACTAAAATTGAGACTGTAGGAGGTAATCATCTATCCAACATGCCCCAAATCTGAACTAGTGGGGACCAACCTGTAACTCCAGCTGGAAGGGTGTCATTACTATGCCACGAGTAAAGACAACTACTAGGGAGTCAGTCCTAATCCCACGGGTGACCCTTGAGATCAGTCCTAAACTAGCAGGTAATCTCTGGGTATGTCAGTCCTATCTAACAGATGACATCTCATACCTACGCTGGCTACATAGTTTTGGAACTTAGGGATTGCTTCTAGGGACCCAGTCCTAACTGACAGGTGTGCCCCCATCCCTAGACTCGCTCAGTGATGAATCCTACTCCCAACTGAATAGACACTGAACTGATTCTTAGACTGTACTTGACTAGGTTGAATCTATTACTAATCATGCTGATTAATTGAGCTGAACTGAGTTACTTGGTTTTATTGATTGGCGGTTTACTACTGAGTTCTATTATCTGATTGAATGTTACTGAGTTTCGTTAAATGGCAGAATACTATTGTGTTCTATTATCTGACTAAATGTTACTGAGTTCTGAATTGATTTTTGAAACTAGGTTGGACTGATACTGAGATTACTGAGTTTTCCTAAGTCATGTAGCTGACTAAGTTCTACTGAATTCTGTAACTGAAGATACTACTGATCGTGACACGACTGAAAGTACTATAACTGACACGGGCTCTAGGTAGCAGTTAAATTGTCGGCTATTAAATACCCCAGGACTCGATAGCATAAATAAGAATAAAATATGGCAAGTCTTGAATAACATGACAATATTCTATCATTCACAATACAATCAATAAGGCATCTCTTCAAGCACTTGAAAGTCATACACTTATGCATGGATAAAAATGCATACAAATGTTTCATAATTCATTCACTAAAGCTTTTCAACAAACACTTAGCATGCAGTACATAAATGGGGACTACATGCTTACATGCTATAATGACACTACTTCATTCACATAGGCATTTAATCAAACATATGAGAAACATGCTTTGGTTGTACAACAATTACCACATCTAAGTATCATGGCTATATCAATAAACTTGCAACTTGAAGGATTTATCATGAACATTATGCCAATCATCACATACTAGGTTCAAATATTGAAACATATAATCTAAAGCGTGAATCAACACCCAACAACAACATGAACATGAATTTCAATTCACATAAGTCACGAAACTCATAAATATAAAATCTTTGAATTTAGAAAAGGATTCTTGAAATTCATGGATGGAAGGGACCCATGAATCAACATATAACATACCTTAATGGTAATGAAATTGTTAAAAGATTGGACCTTTAAGATTGATTGATAGAATTCTTGTAGATAACTTTGAATTTGGAGCTTAACTTCTTGATTTTTGAGGGATGACACTTGGATTTTATTTTTGGAAAGAGGGGAAGGGTTTTGATTTGATTAATAACTTATTAGGGTTAATACAGAGGATTTTAGGTGATTAATATATCATAAAAACATTTTGAAGTGATTAGGGACAATTTAGGAGTGTGAAATAAATTCAACACCCTTGATCTAGATCAAAACAGAGTGTTTTTGGCACTTGGGAATGACTTAGGTGGAGCCTAGGAAATTGCCTAAGTTAAGGTGGGCGAAACCTTGTCAATCGCCTAAGTTTGGTTGGGCGGCACCTAACCAATCACATACCCTTACTGCCTCTCACGAAAATAGGCATAACTTTTCGCTTGGGTACTGGAGTAAGGCGAAATTGGCATTGTTGGAAATCTAATTCGATAATCTATAATTTGGTGGGTCTAAATCTTCTAAAATACCACATATACACCAAGTTATTCTCATTCAAAGACCCTTGCAAAATCAAACACTAAAACATGATGAATTCAAAAGCTCTTAGCTTGAATTACTTTAAGTGACTCTTATGAACATGTCTAACACATCATAAGCTCTCTTATCACTAGGATACTCATTGTAGTTATGTCCTTAAATATGAATTACAAGATTAGAGGTTTCACACATAGGAACAATGGATCGATTTCTAGCTAAAAAAGATACGGGGTGTTACATACCAGTTCCAGATTGAAGAAAAGTTCAAAGCGGCCAGTAAGAAGAAGTTTGACGATTCCAGTCGACCATGTCTTCCAAAGGTATTGACTATACATTTATACTTTACTTACTTTGGAACATTAATGTATAATATATTGGAACATATTAATATTTTGGAACACTAATGTATAATATTAGCATTTTATATAAGGCTACATTACAAACATATAGGTACAGAAGACATCATACATTCTCAAGGTTTAAATTGTAAAGTATAATACATTATACATTAGTTATTTTTACCCAAATAATGTATAATATAGGTATTCCAAAATATATTTCAATATGTTATACATTGTCAGTTCTAAACATCCAAACAGTCATAAAGTCCTAATATTGTATAAGGTGGCATTATACATTTTAACAAGCTTATAGGTCATACATTTTTAAGTAGTAAATGTGTATCATGGCATTATACATTACTGCAATTTAATTATTGAATGTATAAGTGTAACACCCCAAGAAACTATCCCGAGATGTCACATGGTGCTCAAGGCCACACGTGGCCTCAAGCTAACCCTCTAAGCCTGTCATCACTTTCAGAACTCATTATAGCGCAAATCATGCTAAGATAAAGAGGAATAACCATGTCATGAACATACTAAAACACGAAGTAATACTTCCCTATACAAACAAAATACTAAAATCTCTGTATACGCTGGTAAACTAGTCTGACAAAGCTTCTACTACATAGGACTGAGGAACCATTGGGACATATCCCCAACTGACTCATATTGAACTAAAAGTAAACAACCATCTATTAACAGGACAGAATCAGAGACACAGGTCCTCAAACCACGAGGACTCGCCAACCGTAGAAATATAGATAAAAGTACTCAAAGATCATTGTCGCTGCTGAGACTGAGCACCTGAACCTATATCATGAGGAAATATAAAATACAAAAGAGTATGGGATTTAATACTTGGGGATGTACTGAGTATGTGGGGGTGGATGCAACAGTATAAATAATATCATAAATGTATAAGAAAATCATGCATGCGGACAATAATAACTCTCTTCGCTTGAATTATCTAAAACATCATTTCCATAAGTCATCGATAATAACATATGCTTCATAAATCATTTAACTCAACTCAAACTCTTTGACTCATGACTTAGAGTGACTCGGTAACTCATGGTACTTAGATCATTATGGACGTGGGAGTTTCTTATAACCAATATAACTATACCATGTGAGCTGTATGGAGTCCAATATTTTGCTCTCCTAAGGAGAGAACCCTATATTGGCGGGGGTGTCGTACTCTTTCCAGGGAGTACAACCTCAATCTCATTATCACAGTTCCATAATGGGCCTCTGGCCCACAATTATCAACATCAATCCTACGGTGACACGTAGCTTTAGGGAAATACCACATTTCCCGCTGAATGCTACATACTCCTCCCAGACAGCTCAGAACGTGTTAGGAAATCCACCTTAATCAATATCAACTCATGGGTATATTTTAAAGACCAAAACATAAATATATACTTCATCTGCAAATCATAAACATCTTGTGGATTCCTAACCCGACTCAACTCAACACAATCTTTCTCAACATAAAGTACATTTGCTTTTTGAATAATTTTCAAATATCAAAGCTTCAAGGAAACATCATAGGACTCATTCTTGACTTTTAATATCAAATATCGATATATATTCAATAGTCAAATTTCTCATGGAAAGGCATAACTCATGACACTTGTCTTAAATCACTTAGAAATCATCAATACGTAATGACAATATACAACTCATGGAATAAATTCTCAATTTAAGAAACATGATGGTGAAATAATCATAAATATATGGTGAAATAATCATAAATAATCATATATAGAAACTTGTTTGGAACTTCTTCCTTACATTTTTGAGCTAAGATCCTTGATGCCTTTGACTAGGAGAGCTTAATTCTTGGATAACTTGAGGAAATATATGGAAGATACTTGAATTTCTTGGAAGAAGTTTTGATTTTTGGGTTGAGATAAAACCCTAGTTTTCTAGAAAATTCTTGGAGAAATTAGAGAGAAATAGAAGAAAATGATCTTCTCTTTACTACTTTGATGTATATATAAGGCAACAAGGATCGGAAATGACCAAAATGCCCTTT
>NW_025847926.1:130274-186477 GCF_002878395.1 Capsicum annuum | reverse complement strand
GCCAACAGGGTTGACTATGATTTTGCAGCAAGGCTTGAACATCTGTTATTGTTTGCTTGTTTTCATGATGGTTTTGCTTATTTTCATTGTCGCAACCAAGTTATTCAGCACTCTATCGCTAAGACTGCAAGTATACTCCAAATCAATTTTTTTTATCACAAACATTTTTGAATGATTCATACTAGACGCCTTCAACACCCACTTGCAGTCTTTGTTACGATAATGAAGTACATAGCTGCATCAAATTTTTACACCGAGTTATTGTATTATACAAAATTTTAAAAAATCATAATTTCTAAAAAAATATGCAAAATTTGGACCTGTCACAGTTTTATTATACATTGACTCGAATGTATAATGACATGTTATACATTCAATCGAATGTATAATGACATGTTATACATTCAATTGAATGTATAATAACATATTTTACATTCAATATGTTATACATTTGAAAAATTATGATTACATTCATCAGAACACAAAATCAAAACATGAACTTGTTCAACACATCTGATACAAATATTACCATACATACTATAACCCCCGTTTCTCTATCAAACTCAATTTCCTCATTCGATTTGTTGAAAACGAAAATACACAACGAAAAATTAACCAATCCAGAAAATTGCTTCTTCAACTTGATGAAAACTCTCACTCCATTGTCATTCGTAATGAAAATTGGAGAAGAATTACCTTCAACGACATATTTCACTTCAATTCTCTTACGTACTTCTTCAAGATCCAATTCTATTCCTATCATAGCAATCAATTTCAAGAAAGTTATACTTTTTGAAATAATAATTGCATCACTTTTATAGGATTTATAACTTATTTTCAACTCCCAGAATCCAGAATATTGCAACAATATGGGGATATACATATTGATTTTTGTATAATTGAAGAACGATGTAGAAGAACAATTTTTTTTTAGATCATAAATCAACAACCCAAAATGAATTTACTGTAAAATCTAAGAAAATTACCATCAACGATGTATTTAATTTCAATTCTTTCCGAATATCGTCAACATTCAATTCCATTGCTATCGTCGCAACCAATTTCAGATAATACTTTCAGAAATAATAATGGCATCACTTTTGTATGATTTGTAATTTATTTTCGATTCCCAGACACCGGAATGATGCAACAATATGAGGATGTTCATGTTTTTTTTTTCAGAAATCAAGAAAGAATCCGACTATTTTTTTTCTCAAAAACATGCTTCAACATGATGAAAGAAAGAAACCGACTTTTTTTCCCTCAAAAACGTATTTGAGAAGTGATGAATATTAACAGTAATGTTTAAGAGTTTTTTTTGAAATTAGAATTTCAGTTCCTATATTAACTCATACACTACTTTATTAGGTATTTAATGTCCTAATTTAAGGAATAGGAAGATATTTTCTGATTTCTCCTTCCTTAATTGTAGGTAAATAATTTTATCATACATCACAATAATGTATAATAAATCTATGAATGTATGAGTATATTTGGTAAAATAGGGAGAGAGAAAACCTAAAGGGATTTTCTGTAATTACTTTCATATTACATGGGATTTATATGATTTATACAAAAAATAATTCAAGTCCACCATTATTTATAGGTGAGGAAATCTTTCATGCAATCAATAGAAAGAAAGTGAAATTATAAAGGTAGTAGATGAATGACCTAAAGTTAAAAGAGTTACAAAAAAGAAATTAATGATAGTTATGGCCACATTAACCCCTACTAAATAATATGAGTTTATTTGGCATATAATACCATCAATGTAATGGGAGTTAACTGATGCACATTGAGGTAGGCAACGAATTAAATGTATTTGTGCTACATAAAGAATTTGTAACTTAAATCACAATTGTAGCTTAAGTCAGTTAATTTAAAAAAAAAAACATAAAGCTATTATGAAATAACTAAAGAATGAAGAGGAAGAGTTGAGAGAATAGAGAGAGTAATTCTTATTTCTTCTCGAGATGAATTACAATGAAGAAAACCCCCTTTATTTATAGGAAAAAACTAACCTTGGGGTTTGTAACTTTTCCATAAATAGACATACACAATATATGATAAAGTAGGTATTCATATTTATGGTAAAGTAGACATTTACTATATATGGTACATTTATAACACTCTCCATTGAATGTTCAATTAATAGATAATACGCATATATGCTGCCTCATTAAGAACCTTACAAGGAAACTTAGTGGGATAAAACCTCGTAAGGAAAAAATAGTACAACGCGTATTAACTCCCCCTAATGAGAACATCTTTGAACCTTTGCATTCTAATCTTGTGCACCATCTTCTTGAAAGTTGTAGTTGAAAGAGACTTGGTGAGTAGATCAGCCACATTGTCACTTGAATGAGCCTGTTGCACATTATTATCACCATTCTTTTGGAGCTCATGTGTATGGAAAAGCTTTGGCGAAATGTGCTTCGTTCTATCTCCTTTTATGAATCCTCCTTTAAGTTGTGCTATGAATGCTGCATTATATTCATATAAAATTGTGGGAACTTTATCACATTTCAACATAATTTTTTTTCAAATGAGATGTATTATGGACCTCAACCAGACATACTCTCGGCTTGCTTCATGAATAGCTATAAACTCAGCGTGATTCAATGAAGTGGCTATGATAGACTGCTTTGTTGATCTCCAAGATATGGCAGTACCCCCACATATAAACACATAGCCTGTTTGATACTAAGATTTATGTGGGTCAGATAAGTATCCAGCATCAACATAACCAATAAGATTGGAACTATAATTTTTAGGATAAAATAAGCCCATATCGGTAGTCCCTTTTAGATATCATAATATGTGTTTGATCCCATTCCAATGTCTCCTAGTAGGAGCAGAACTATACCTTACTATCAAATTAACTAAAAAGGCTATATCAGTCCTTGTAGTATTTGCAAGATACATTAGTGCATCAATTGCACTAAGATATGGTATTTCAGGACCAATGAGTTCCTCATTCTTTTCTTGAGGTCGGAATGGATTCTTATTCACATCAAGTGATCGAACAACCATCGGATTACTTAATAGATATGTTCCATCCATATAGAATCATTTTAATACCTTTTCTGTGTAGGCAAATTGATGGACAAAGATACCGTTTGTCAAATGCTCAATTTGCAAACCAAGGCATAACTTTGTCTTTCCGAAATCTTTCATCTCAAATTATTTCTTTAGGTAATCAATTGCCTTTTTAAGCTCTATTGGCATTCCAATAAGGTTTATGTCATCAACATAGATAGCAAGTATAATAAAATCCAACATTGTTTTCTTTATGAAAACACATGGGCAAATTTCATCATTCGTATAACCTTCCTTAGATAAATATACACTAAGCCGGTTATACCACATGCGTCCAGATTGCTTCAAATCATACAATGATCTTTGCAATCTAATGGAATACATTTCCAGAGGCTTTGAACTATATGTTTTTGGCATTTTAAATCCTTTGGGAATTTTCATATATATCTCATTATCAAGTGATCCATATAGATAGGCTATTGCCACACCCATCAAATGCATCTCAAGCCTCTCATGGACAGTAAAACTAATAAGATATCACAATGTTATTACGTCCATAACTGGTGAATATGTCTCATCATAATTGACACCAGGCCGTTGTGAAAATTCTTATGCAACAAGGCGTGCTTTATACAAAGACACATTTATATCCAACAGGCTTAACACCATTAGGTGTTTGAGCTATAGGTCCAAAAATTTCACGTTTGGAAAGTGAATTCAACTCAGATTGAATCGCTTCTTGCCTTTTTGGCCAGTCATTTCTTTGTCTACATTCTGTGACAGATCGAGGTTCAAGACCCTCACTGTCTTGCATGATTTTTGTTACAACATTATATGCAAAGACATAATCCTCTACTATTTTAGATCGATTCAAATTAGTTTTAACATCACTTGAATTTATGGATAGTTCCTCATTTTCTTTAGTCTCGGGCTCATTAATTCCTTCAGGACTATTAATATTGTTCAAATCTTGAACTTCCATATGAGGATCTTTTGTAGTGTATCTTGACCATTTGTTTTTCTTTTTCTAGGATTTCGATCCTTAGAACCTAATGGTATGCCACGCTTCAATCATGCTTTAGATTTATTAGCTATGACACTAGTGGATGGTCCTTTAGGGACATCAATTCGAATTGGGACATTCTCTGCAGGAATATATGATTTAGTGATCCTTTTCAAATCTGTAAATAAGTTCGGCATTTGATTTGCAATTTTCTGCAGATGAAGAATCTTTTGTACTTCTTGCTCACAAATAGAATCACATGGATAAAGATGAGATACTGATGAACTTTCCACAAAATTTCTCTTTTGATGTTACTATCTTTTCCCCCTAATTTTGGGAAAACTATATCATCAAACCTACAATTTGCAAATCGAGCAGTGAACATATCTCCCGTTAGTGGTTCAAGATAGCGAATAATGGAGGGTGATTCAAACCCAACATAAATTCTTAACCTTCTTTGGAGGCCCATTTTGGTGCGGTTTGGTAGTGCTATAGGCATATAAACACCGCACCCAAAAATTCTCAAATGAGATATATTAGGCTCTTGACCTAAAACCAATTGCAACGGATAAAATTTACTATAATTTGTAGGTCTAAGACAAATAAGTATTGCAGCATGCGAAATTGCATAACCCCAAACAGAAGTGGGAAACTTAGTTTTCATAAGCAATGATCTTGCTATCAACTGCAGACGTTTAATTAATGACTCAGCAAGGCTATTTTGGTGTGAACATGGGGTACATAATGTTCCACTCTTATCCCAATTGATAAGTAATAGTCATTAAATTCTTGAGATGAAAATTCTACAGCATTATCACGGCGAATAGACTTAATTTGATTATCGGGAAATTGTGCCCGTAATCGTATTATTTATGCCAATAATTTTGTAAATGCCAAGTTGCGAGATGACAAAAGGCACACATGAGACCATCTAGAAGAAGCATCTATTAGGACAATAAAGCTTCTAAATGACCTACTAGGTGGGTGAATGGGTCCACGAATATCTCCATGTTTCCAAGAACGTAGGAGATTCAATCCCAACTTTTGTTAGCGATGGCCTGGCCTCACAATCAGCTTGCCTTGATTACAAGAATCGCATGAAAATTCCCCATTTGATAGAACTTTCAAGTTCTTTAATGGATGTCCATTTGAATTTTCTATGATTCATCTCATCATTATAGATCCAGGATGTCCCAGGCGATCATACCAAAGTACAAAAGCATTGAAATTAATAAACTTCTGGTTTACTATAGAATGTACCTCAATTGCACAAATATTTATCCAATACAGGCCAGAAGATAAAGCAGGGAACTTTTAATAACACATGTCTGCCCAAAGACATTCTTGGTGGTACCAAGATATTCAAGATTCATCTCATCAATTGTCTTGATATGATAACTATTTTCACGGATATCTTTAAAACTCATCAAGTTTCTCCGAGACTTGGGAGAGAACATAACATTATTTATGATGATTTTAGTTTCCTTGGGCAAGATTACAATAGCTCTTCCGAAGCATTCAATCAAATTAGTACTACTAGAAATTGTAGTAACATTAATCTTGCCCATATTTAGATGAGAGAAATATTTCTCATCTTTGAATATCGTATGTGTAGTTCCAGAATCAATCAAACAAATATTGTCGCAGTTGGACTGATTACTTTAAAAATTATCCATGTCTTAGCCTTAGCATTCAAATTTGAGATGATAGAGTCTCGTGCTGATGACGTGTTATGAAATAACTAAAATATAAAGAAGAAGAGTAGAGAGAATAGGGAGAGCAATTCTTATTTCTTCTCTTGAGAGATGAATTATAATGAGGGAAAACCCCTTTATTTATAGGAAAAAACTAACCTTGGGTTTGTAACTTTTCCATAAATAAACATACATAATATATGGTAAAGTAGACATTCATATTAGGTATTCATACATATGGTAAAGTAGACATTCACTATATATGGTACATTTATAACCAAAGAAACATAATGACACATACTCTTAATATGCAGCAGAAAAACAATTTTAATAATGAAAATATCACTAAAATATTAAAATTCTCAAATGAACCATCAATAACTCTATGTGCTTCTAGAGTTTGGAATCAGTGGTAAGTTTTCTGAGCAAATGACATGATAAATAATTTTTGTTGATCCAAATTATATGCTAAGGTTGAAGTATATTTGTTTATGTCTGAATTGATGCAGATTCATTTTTAATGAGCTATGCACAGATAAATATTCATAGGCCTAGCCTCGTTGGAAAAATTTGACCAATAGAACTAAGGGAGGGGTATATTTGTTTGTATCTCTTTTGTGGGTAGGGTCAAATCGGATGATTTAGATTAGCGTTTGTTTTAATTTTAAAAATGAGGCATTTAACGTTGATCTAAACTTTTCTGTTAAAGAAATGATATACGTGAAAAGTTTCTTAATAGCGAAAGTAAATTTGACCCAAAAGTATACCAACAAGGGTAAATTTGACCCCAAAGTATGACAAAGGGTATATTTAGCCAATTTTTAAAGTAGAGGGGTAGATTTGGCTCTTTTTCCTTCTTTTTATCTTTTTGAATCTCCTTGTCAAAAGTTTTGGCTCCACCACTAACTTTACCTCTAATATGGAATTTTTTGACGCGAATATGAATTCAAATTGGATACCAAACCTTGGGTAAAAAACTATACTAAAAACGATTTGATATAAGTATCATATTTAGACCGACTTGGTGAAGTGCATCTCATTATCTGATAGACATATTTTTTTGGGAAAGTACTCTATCCCTTACCGTAGGGCTTCCTGAAGTAAATTCAGATTCAAGCGGATATCGAATATTGGGTAAACCACTCAATATATATATATATATATATATATATATATATATATATATGGTTTGGTATAAGCAAGTATCATAGTATTATGTAGATAGACTCTAGCAAAGTGGGCCTATCCAATAGCCATCGTTGTTATAGAGTGTTTTGTCATTTTCCACAATATGGGTACGTAGAATCTGTATAATAGAACAACAACTTCAACTCGAGTTCAAGTATGAACAAGAACACAATGAAGTATTAAATACCCTTAACACAAGATCAAAAAGACCTTTCGTAGAGGTGTATTTATTTTTTAGAAAATAAAGATGAAACAAAAATGATTAAGGCCAAGTCATCCGAATTCATGAACTTTCCTTAAGGAATAATTTCCCTCACTGTACCCGAGGTTATGAAATCTTCCTCCCAGGATAAAATGGCCTTCAATCTGACTATAGCGGTACCTCAAATAGGCGGATTCTTCGAACACTCTCACGGTTTGAATGATCACACTTAGAGTATTTTTAGGACAAGAAAAATGTTTTCTAATCTGAAAATTTCAGAAATAAACCTGTGAATCAAAGCAGGTTTTTATAGCCAAATGATGCCTCTTCAAAAAGGTGTTACCTTTTCTGAAAATTCATGTTCATTCGGCCAAACAGTGTGACTGTTCCTAAACAGGCATGTCATTTCGTGAATAAGTGTGTCAGTTCGATGAAGTGTTGCAACAGTTAGTGAATCAGTGCAACTGTTCACATAAACAGTGCTACTGTTCACGTAACAGTGCTACTGTTCATGCAAAACAGTGATACTGTTCACGTAATAGTGCTACTGTTCACGCAACTGTGCAACGATTTATTGCACCTGTTACTGTTACTGCATGCAAAAATTATTAAATGGAGGATTACTGTTCAGGAATTCGGATCTCAAATAAATTTTGTCCAAAAAGATAGATCTCATCGATCGATCATTTGCCAAATCGAAATCCAAATCTGAAGCCGAGCCAAGCAAGCAATGATGACGACGATGCAAGGCATCATTTATTTATTGCCTCACTTGCCATGTGGAGTAAGTGTTTATCAACATAAACACTCTCAAGTTCTTTTCTTCCACCAATGTGGGAGAAAGAGTAAACTTACCAAAATTGAGTACACTTTCCATTTTTGGTGTTAACTCAATTTTCTCTTCCACGTGATTTCTCCATTTTCCATTCAATACACTTTCATTACTATGACCCCAACAATCCCTCACATGAATGGGGAATGGCTATTTTTCATAAAACTTTTACGGATAAGTATGTGATCATCAAGCAAAGACTGATTGCATCTGGATAAGTGGGTTTCCCTTTGAACTTTCCGTAGTGAACATGCATCAAATTCACTCGGTCAATTGGTAGATTTGATATCTTTGAACCATCGAGCTTTAATGTACACCTAGACAACACATGTCACACAACCAGCCTTTTACCATTTATGGTTCTTACAGTTTTGTTCTTTTCCTCCATGAACATGTCCCGATTTTCATGAGAGCTTAGAGAATAGGCCTTTACTAACATTCTCTTTGAAGCGGCTTCCAATTCGCCCACACATAGGTGATTTCTAAACGTTCAATCCCGTAGATTAAACTATTTGGTCAAATCTGCCAAAGTTAGATAATTATTAAAAGACTTTTCACCTTAAGTATTATCCTTATTTACTATACATTGTCTATATCATAAGAATGGATTGGGTAATTGACAATGTTGAACCTGTCAGACATGACTTTGTTTGATCTTCTCGAACCTAGATCTTGGAATCTCCAGTCTGCTAGGTAGAGTTACCGCTATGCTGACTTGTCTTAGGTCTTAAACCTATTCCCTTAGATGTCCTTTCTACTCCTTCTCTAGATAGGCCTTTTGTAAGTCGATCCGACACATTATCCTTTGACTTTACATAGTCTACAGTGATAATTCCACTAGAGATAAGTTCTCTAACGGTATTATGTCTTTGTCATATATGACGAGATTTACCGTTATACATCATGCTCCCTGCCCAACCTATTGCCGCTTGGCTATCACAGTGTATACATACTGGTTTCACTGGCTTGGGCCAATACGAAATATCTTTCAAGAAATGTCAGAGCCATTTTGCTTCTTCACCGACTTTATCTAATGCGATAAATTTAAATTCTATTGTAGAACGAGCAATACAAGTCTATATGGATGATTTACAAGAGACTGCTCCCCCACCGATAGTAAATATATATCCACTTATGGATTTTACTTCGTCTGATCCGGTGATCCAATTTGCATCACTATATCCTTCAAGTACCGCAGGATATTTATTATAATGTGAAGCATAATTTTGAGTGTATTTAAGATACCCCAAAACTCTTTTCATTGCCATCCAATGAGTTTTGTTGGGATTACTCATGTACTGACTCAATTTACTGATAGCGCATGCTATTTGTGGTCGTGTACAGTTCATTATATATATTAAACATCCCAATACTCTTGCGTACTCCAATTATGAGTCACTTTCACCTTTATTTTTTGAAGTGCAAAGCTCGCATCCAATGGAGTCTTGGCAATATCGAATTCCATATACTTGAACTTATCAAGTAACTTTTCGATATAATGAGACTATGACAATGCCAACCCTTGTGGAGTTTGATAGATTCTTATACCTAAGATCACATCTATAGCTCCAAGGTCCTTCATATCAAACTTGCTCTCGAGCATTCATTTTGTTGCATTTATGTCAGAAATGTCTCTACTGATGAGCAATATATTATCCACATATAAACATATAATGACTTGGTGATTTGGAGTGTCTTTAATATAAACACGTTTATCACATTCATTTATTTTGAATCCATTTGCCTACATGGTTTGGTCAAACTTTGCATGCCATTGTTTTGGTGCTTTCTTTAGTACATATAATGACTTAATAAGTTTACACACCTTGTTTTCCTTTCCTGGAACCACAAAACCCTCAGGTTGTTCCATGTTAATTTCTTCCTCCAAATCTCCATTTAGGAATGTGGTTTTCACATTCATTTGATGAATTTGAAGATCATATACCGCTGCCAAGGCAATTAACATTCAAATCGAGGTTATCTTTGTTACTGGCGAGTATGTATCAAAGTAAACAAGGCCTTCCTTTTAATTGAAGCCTTTTACTACAAGTCTTTCCTTGTATTTGTCAATAGTACCATCCGTCTTCATTTTCCTTTTGAAGATCCATTTAGAACCAAAGGTTTTTTTTCGGGAGGAAGGTCAACCAATTCCCATGTATGGTTGCTTAACATTGAATCTATCTCACTATTGACTGCCTCTTTCCAGAAGGATGAGTCTGACGAAGACATCACTTCTTTAAATGTTTGAGCCTTATTTTCTAAGAGAAATATTACAAAATCCGACCCAAACAAAGTTGACGTTCTTCGACGTGTACTACGTCTTGGATTTTCTTCATTATGTACATTCTCACTTGGTTTATCTCAGGTCGTTTAGATCCTCCTCTAGATTGTTCATGTATAATTTTATACGGGTAAATGTTTTCAAAGAATTCAGCATTGTCTGATTCAATTACCGTATTTTCACTAGTATCCGTATGTTCAAATTTGTGAACCAAAAATCGACATGCTTTACTACTTTTAGCATATCCTATGAACACGTAGTCCACCGTTTTAGGTCCTGTCTTAACCCTTTTAGGTATAGGAACTTGAAACTTTGCTAGACACCCCCATACTTTGAAATATTTCAAGTTAGCTTTCCTTCCTTTCCATTTTTCGTAAGGAATTGATTGTGTCTTCCTATGGGGAACTTTGTTGAGTATACGATTGGCCATAAGGATAGCCTCCCCCCATAAGTTTTGTGGTAAACCAGAACTTATAAGTAAGGCATTCATCATTTCCTTCAAAGTTTGGTTTTTTCTTTCCACAATTCCATTAGATTAAGATGAATACGGGGCTATAGTTTGATGGATAATTCCTTTCTCTACACATATTTGTGCAAAGGGAGATTCATATTCTCCGCCCCTATCACTTCTTATCATTTTAATCTTTTTGTCTAACTGATTTTCAAATTCAATTTTATATTGCCTAAACACATCTATTGCATCATCCTTACTATTTATCAAGTAGACATAACAGTATCTAGTGCAATCATCAATAAAATTTATGAAATACTTTTTCCCACCACGAGATGGTGCTGACTTTATATCACAAATGTCAGTGTATTAAGTCTAAGGGATTGGAATTCCTTTCAACGGACTTATAAGGATGCTTTGCATACTTCGATTCCACACACGTTTGACACTTTGATTTATTGCACTCAAAGTTTGGCAAAACTTCCAAGTTAATCAGTTTTTGTAACGTTTTACAATTAACATGGCCTAAACGTTCATGCCATAAATCATAAGACTCAAGCAAATTAGATGAATTCAAACTTTTATTCATTTCAACAGTCATTACATTTATCTTATAAAGGCCTTCCGTGAGATAGCCTTTTCCTACATACATTTCTCCTTTGCTAACTACAATTTTTCCAGAAATGATTACACATTTGAATCCGTTCTTATCTAGGAGTGAAATAGAAATTAAGTTCCGACGTAACTCCAAAACATATAGCATATTGTTCAGTGTCAAGACCTTGTCGGAAGTCATCTTTAGTCAAATTTTTCCTGTTCCCTCCACCTTAGCAGTAGCGGAGTTGGCCATGTAAAGCATTTCTTCTGCTTGAGCCGGATCAAATGATGAGAACAACTCTTTATTTGCGCAAACATGGCGTGTGGCACCTGAATCCATCCACCATTCGCGTGGATTCCCCACCAAGTTGCATTTCGTGAACATAGCACACAAATCATCATATTCTTGGTTGGACTCAATCATATTCGCTTGGTCCTTTTTCTTGCCTTTCTTCAGGGATCGACAATCTGTGGACTTGTGGCTAATTTTTCCACAATTGAAGCATTTTCCCTTGAACTTTTTCTTGGATTGATTGCTTCCATGTTCAACTTTATTTCTTTTCTTCGAGTTGTTTTGGCCATCTTCTACAATATGTGCTCCACTCATTGTAGAATTTCGCTTTGACCTTCTTTCGGTAGCTTTATTGTCCCCTTCAATACGAAGACGGACGATAAGATCTTCAACGGTCATCTCCTTGCGCTTATGGTTTAAGTAGTTTTTGAAGTCTTTCCACAAAGGTGGTAGCTTCTCAACTATTGCTGCTACTATGAAAGCATCATTCACAATTAAACCTACAAAACAGTTTATGTGAGTATTATAAACATTTTTAATTTGTTTAACTAAGGTATTTTTCAAAAATATAACTTCTGCTAGGAGATCATGTATGATAACTTGCAACTCCTGTACTTGAGAGACAATAGATTTGCTATCAATCAGTTTGAAATCCAGGAACCGTGCAACAAGGAATTTCTTAATTCCCGCATCTTCCATTTTATATTTCTGTTCAAGTGCCCCCCCACAGTTCTTTTGATGTCTTGGTTCCACTATAGACATTATAGAGGTCGTCTTGGAGACCACTCAGAATATAGTTCCTGCAAAGGAAATCTGAATGTTTCCAAGCTTCTATAATAACGAAGTGGTCCTTGTCTGAGGTTCCCTTGGGCACCTCGGGAGCATCTTCGCTAGTGAACCGTTGTAGACATAAAGTGGTGAGGTAAAAGAACATATTTTGTTTCCACCGCTTGAAGTTAATTCCCGCAAATTTTCCCGGCTTCTCCGCCGGTGCCATCGTTGGCGGAGCATTTGTGCGACTTGATGTGGCAATATTATTTGCCCCCATAGACGTTGTCGCATCCATCATTTAACTTTCAGTTGTCATTTTTCCTGTCACCACAAGACAGAAAATTAGTATTTTTCAGAATACTATTAATAAAGTTAAATAACTTTAAACTCTTCTTCTTTTTGTTTCTAGTTAATGATGAAGTTTTTATTACTTTGAATCGGCAACCGAGTGAATCTTAACTTGTGATGAAGATTTTATGTCTTCTAATCACTAGTTAAATTCAAGCGGAGTAGAAGGCCTAAGCTTTAATCTCCAAAAATAAGTAATACAGATTCTGTAAGATTATTCCTTAAGATTGTTATTTCCATAATATGGGTATGTAGAATCTGTATAACAGAACAACAACTTCAACTAGAGTTCAAGTATGAACAAGAACACAATGGAGTATTAAATACCCTCAACACAAGATCAAAAAGACCTTTCCAAGAGGTGTATTTATTTTTCAGAAAATAAAGATGAAACAAAAATGATTAAGACCAAGTCGTCCGAATTCACAGACTTTCCTTAAGGAATAATTCCCCTCACTGTACCCGAGGTTATGGAATCTTCCTTCCAGGATAAAATGACCTTCAATCCGACTATAGCGGTACCTCAAATAGGCGAATTCTTCGAACATACTCATGGTTTGAATGATCACACTTAGAGTATTTTTAAGACAAGAAGAATGTTTTGTAATCTGAAAATTTCTGAAATAAACCTGTGAATCAAAGCAGGTTTTTATAGTCAAATGATGCCTCTTCTAAAAAGAGACAAAGGTTCATAAAAAAGGTGTTACCTTTTATGAAAATTCATGTCCATTCGTCCAAACAGTGTGACTGTTCATTCGTCCAAACAGGCATGTCATTTCGTGAATAAGTGTGTCAGTTCGATGAAGTGTTGCAGCAGTTCGTGAATCAGTGCAACCGTAGTGCTACTGTTCACGCAACAGTGCAACGATTCAGTGCACCTGTTACTGCATGCGAAAATTATTAAATCAAAAATTCGGATCTTAAATAAATTTTGTCTAAAAAGATAGATCTCATCGATCGATCATTTGCCAAATCCAAATCCGAAGCCAAGCGAGCGACAACAACGGCGGCGCGGGGCATCATTTATTTCTTGCCTCACTTTCCATGTAGAGTAAGTGTTTCTCAATATAAACACTCTCAAGTTCTCTTCTTCCACCAATGTGGGAGAAAGCGTAAACTTGCCAAAATTGAGTACACTTTCCATTTTTGGTGTTGATTCAATTTTTCTCTTCCACTTGATTTCTCCATTTTTCATTCAATATACTTTCATTACTATGAACCCAACATGTTTTACATCCTAATGTGATATATTTTTTAGATGAATTTTAATTCCACCGAATATGGAACACCAAAAAAGAAACTTAAAAACTCATATATGATTTGATATAAGTATCGGAATTTGAACGATCTGACAAAATATCACTATCTGATAGGCCCCATTTATTTGCACCAAGTTATGAATCTTAGATATTCAGATATCAATCATTAATAAATGTGTTCTTTGCTAGGTACAAATCTTAAGATCTCAATTACTATATATACTTTTTATAATTATTTAGTGGGTCAGAATAGATGATTAATTAAGATTTATAACAATATCTTCATATTATTACGATGCTATCCATTTAAGGATTTCTGTAAAGATGAGATTTCAGCGCAACTCAATTTACTTTTGCCACTAACCACCGTTGTTGGCTGTCACTATCAACTATATTTATTACTATTCATCTCAATCATAATCACTATCATCATCGCCAATTACCATAATTATTCATCATCAATATTTATAATTATCACTACCGATCATTATTATCATATCAACCACCTATCACCATCAACAATCGTCACCATCAACCAACACTATATATTGTCAATAAACTATCAAAAGGAATTCATGATGGATTATCCTGCAAGCTTGGGAGCCATCAAGCAACAATGGTGAAAGTTATGTATTGGAAAACCACAGAAAGAGAAAAACAAAAATCGTCTTCATTGAAATAAATTGCTCAACTCAAAAATAGCTACAAGGTATACATATATACTTGGTAGAACTACGATAACTGGCTACAACTAAATTCTAATAAACTCAACAATAAATAAACAACTAACTAACCTACATTACTGAATTTGTAGTAAACCAAGGTAAATAATATTATCAACTAACTAAGTTGAGTAATTTCAGTACATCCCCCCTCAAGTTAGATGTGAGGGGTTTCACAACCAAATTGGAAAGGATATGGGATTATTTAACACTAGTAAGAGCTTTAGGTAGTTTATCTACTAACTTATCAGTTGTAACCACATGCTGAAGTGAAATCAGATCATCCTGTAACTTGTTTCTAACAAAGTGACAATCAACTTCTATGTGTTTGATTCTTTTATGAAAGACTCAATTTATAGCAATGTGTAAGGCTGACCGACACTGTAATAGGTCTGGAAAACAGAACATTAAGTTCTTGTAAAAGTCTATCCAGCCAAACAAGTTCACCATCAACCTTTCTCAAATTACAGTACTTTGCTTATGCCAAGGAAAGAGGAATTGTTTTTTGATTTTTAGATGTCCAACTAATAGGTGTTTGACCTAAAAGAACAACATAACCTAAAACATACTTTCTAGAGCCAACGCAAGTTGCCAAATCTGAGTCACAATAGGATTGAAGTAAGCAATCTGGTTTGTACTCATGAAGACACCCAAGGTAGGATCAACCTTGAGATATCTAAGCAGATGATAAACAACTTACAAGTGAGGTTCTTTAAGATATTGCATGAATTGGTTGAGCTGTTGAACATTATATATGTTATATCAAGCCTAATATTAACTAGAAATTTCAGCTTACCAATCAATTTTTCATAGAAGGTTGTATCAAAAAAGCAACACCTTCCTTATCTCTCAACTTGACAATGGGATCAAGTGGTGAAGACAATTTGGAACAACACAAGCAACCATACTCCTTGAGAGGATAAAATTTCTTTGATATGCAATTACTCCTTCCTCTCCGTACAATACTTCCAAGCCTATAAAATAATGAAGTTTACCAAGATCTTTTATCTTAAAGGTATCATGAAAAATTACTTGAGCTGGTAAATTTCTGAGTAATCAATCCCTGTAATGATCACGTCATCTACATGTACTGCCACAAAAATAAAGGACTATGGAGATTTTTTAAAGAATAAAGAGTAGCCATACATGGAATGGCTATAACTATTGGAGAATAAGGAATCATATGACTTTTCATACCACTGTCTGCTAGCTTATTTAAAATCATATAGAGATTTGTTCAATTTACAGACTATCGAATGACCAGGAACTTCAAGTCCAGTAGGTAAATCCAAATAAAAAATATTATGCACATCTAGTTGATACATATCCCATCCTCTCTTAACTGCAAAAGTTATCAATGTTATTATTGTTGTCATCTTGACAATAGGAGAAAAAGTCTCTATGTAGTCAATTTCTTCATGTTGAGTATATCTTTTTACTACTAATCTAGCCTTGTATCTTTCACACTACCATTTGCTTTATGTTAATTTTATAAAACCCATCTACAGCCTATACTTTTATTTTCCTTAGTAAAATGAACAAGGTCTTAAGTGTTATTATTATGAAAAATTTTGAACTCTTGTATCATGCAACTTTCCAAGCAAGGTAAAGAGCTGCATCCTTATAAGATGATGGTCCACTATCATGAAAAACATTGTCAACCAGCTAGTGACTGTTAGAACTTAAAGTCTTAGGAGCAATATGGCTACCTTTTGAAAATATAGTACTAAGGAACATGATAGAGGAGTGTGGTGCAGTGGAGATAGATAGTGCATTATTTTTTAGAGAAGGTAAGGTATAACATAATCGGTAAGATGCTTGGATATCTGATGATTTCTTTGACATCTTTCAGTTGGTAAAGTGGTATGTGATTCTTGTGGACTTGGCATTTCAGCGGTTGTATTGTTATCAGTTAAGGGTATCAATGTTATTATTATTGTCATTTTGACAACAGGAGAAAAAAATTCTATGTAGTCAATTTCTTCTTGTTGAGCATATTCTTTCATTACTAATCTAGCCTTGTATCTTTCACACTACCATCTATTTTATGTTAATTTTATAAAACCCATCTACAACCTATACTTTTCTTTCCCTCAGAAAAATAAACAACATCCCAAGTGTTATTATTATAAAAAACTTCAAACTATTGTACCAGTGTAGCTTTCCAAGCGAGGTAAAGAGTTGCATCCTTATAAGATGATGATTCACTATCATGAAAAATATTGTCAACCAGCTGATGACTGTTAGGACTTAAAGTCTTAGGAGCAATGTGGCTACTTTTTGAAAAAATAGTACTAAGGGACATGATAGCGGAGTATAGTGCAGTAGAGATAGACGGTGCATTATTTTTTAGAGAAGGTAAAGTATAACATAATCAATAAGATGCTTGGGTATCTGATGATTTCTTTGAGATCTTCTATTTGGTAAAGTGGTGTATGATTTCTGTGGACTTGGCATTTCAACAATTGTATCATTATCAATTAAGGGTGATACAAGTTGGTTATGAGAAAATTCAATGCTTGTGACATTATCATCTCCAACATCATTTATTATAGTGATTATGTGCAAGGTGTTAACGGTAGGGAGGTGATCAATAAAAGGTACTGATATAAAGGAAAAATGTCTTTGTGTGAAGGTAGTGTAAATGGAAAAATATTCTCATGAAAAATCGCATTCCTTAAAACATGTATTTTCTTAGTTGTCATGCACAAAACCTTGTAAAGTTTCACACCAAAGGAATATCCTACAAATACATGGGGACTACTTTAGGTTAAAATTTGTCCTTGTGTACCTATGGGACAGTAGGATAGCATAAACATTCAAAGCTTCTCAAGCTAAAATAATTAGGTTTTACTTTGTACAACACCCAAAAGGAAATTTGTTGTTAAAGAATGAAGTAGGTAGTTTGTTAATGATGTGTGTGGTGGTCAGTATGCACCCTCCCCAGTATTTTAGAGGTAACTTAGACTGAAAGAGTAATGCTCTAGCTGTCTCAAGAAAGTACTTGTGTTTTCTTTCCATCATAACTTTTTGTTGTGGTGTATAAGAACATATTTTTTGATGAATTATGCCCTTTGACTGGAAGAAAGAGGATGCCTTACTACTAGTGAATTCTAGAAATTTGCTTGACCTAATAATCTTGACATGAACATAAAATTGGTTCTTAGCCATAGTGATTACCTTTAATGAATTACTTTTGCACTTCAACAAATGAGTCCATATTAATCTACTTTGATCATTCACTATGATAAAGAAATTTTCGTAATTGTTATGTGTGCTTTCATTATAGGGACCCATAAATCTACATGAAGAATCTCCAAAATTTTACTAGTCATTGTAGTGTTTTGTGTAAAAGAAAGACTTATCTATCTAGCAATTGGACAGATATAGTGCACAGAAAGGGTTGTTTGTTTGAAACTTTAGCTGGAATGGATAGAATTCCCTTTATCTTGGCAAAATTTACGTGGCCTAATCTTGTGTGCCACAACAAGTGTACATTGTTTCTATGAGAAAAACAAGAATTCACAGAATGCAATTCACTTTTACAATATAAAAAACAAGATTTTATAGTACATTCTTTGTTCTTATTACATGGAATAGGATTTACTACATGAAAATGTAAAAGAGAAGAATTAGTAAGATTATGATTTATATGGGAAATATTAGCATATGAGTGACATTGAGAGGTGTATTTTTGAGATATGTCAGACTTGGTCTTCAAGCATCTTGAACTAAGAAAGTAAAGTCTATTCTTATTGTTACCAGATACCTGAGGCCTATTCAGTGAATGGGCCTAGCATAAGCAAAAGGTATAAATAAGAGACATAACATATTTAATAAATGAGACTAGTGAGTGAATATATATCGGGTTATATTTGAAGGATGGTACAAATAACATGATGGTAGGTGTAATAATCACAAGACCAATTTGTGTCACTTTCACCTAGTATTCATTTGAAAGTGTAATGAGCAAAGGGAATGGTATGATCTTAAGGTTTGTCGGTACTGTTTTATTAAAGATCATATGATAGGAAGCTCCTATGTCTATAATCCATAAATCACCATTTGATTCAAAATGCTTACATGAAGGACTGTCAAAATCTATAGAGGAAGTGTAGACTACAGTACCAGCAAAATTTACTGCTTCATTAGTAAGGTTGATGTTATTAGGTCCATCCTTGCCCCCAAAGTTGTGTAGCAATTCATCACATGTGCATATTGTTCTTTACTGAGAGCAAGTAGCTGATCTTCTTTCTCATCATCTTTTTCACATCCTACAGTACCAATGTTTCCATATGTATTTGCTACAATGTTTTTTCTTTTATTGTACTTGATATTAGCACCTGAATTGTACCTTGAATTATTGGTGTAACCAGCTTTATTGTTAAAGCTATGTTCATTTCAATTCTGATGGTTGTTGTAGGAATGATTATCTTGTTGCCCTGAGTACTATCTTGGGGATAACCATGTAACTTAAAATATTTCTTCATGACATGACCTGTTCTCTTGCAATACTCACAAAAAATAGTGGATTTGTGAGAATCTACTAAAAATTGACCTCTTTCTGTGGAGAAATTTTTCTTATAATCTTTTGAGATAGAAAGGCTTGCAAAGTAACTTGCTATATTTAGAGAAGTAAATTTCATCAATATTTTTTCTTTTGGCTTGAACTCTCTTTGCTTTTCCTCGTGTATTAGAATAGAGAAAGCATGTGTCGTAGAAGGTAGAGGGTTCATCATGAATATACCATCCCGAACAACTGTGTAGACCTCATTAAGTCCCATTAAAAACTGAATAAGGTGTTTGTCCTGTTAAGCATTATATGTTCTATCCTTTGCACCACAAGTACACAAGCATCTATATTGAAATTTATCAGTCAAATTGATAAGTTTCTCCCACATCTTCTTCTTCTTTGTATAATAGGTAGTAATCCAACACTCCATAAGTTAAGACATAAAGTTCTTGAATTTGATATAATTTCGCACCATTAGTTTGATTGTAGCAATCTTCAAGCTCTTTCCACAACTCAACTAAATTGTTCATATATCCCACACTATCTGTAATCTCCTTAGTAAATGAATTTAAGATCCAAATATCACCATGTCATCGCACCTTTGCCAATGTCGCAATTGGTGAGAATCTGCAGTAGGTTTCACACAGTCGCCATTGATGAAAGCTAACTTGTTCTTCACTGAAAGAGATCACATAATGCTTCTCAGCCATGAACGATATCCCATTCCATCAAACTGAGCAGGAATAAGAGTTGACCCTAGGATATCAGAGGAATGAACGTACAGTGGATCACTCGCATCAACACTCATGGTTAAAGTAGAAGAACTCAAAGCATTAGCCATTGAAGTAGAGGAATTTGAGGGAGTTCCCATTGCAGGAAAGCATCAAAGGAACAGAAAATCAGATTATCATAAATTGAGGAAAACAGAGAAATACTAACAAATCAAAGATTTCAAATCGATAAAATTCCAGCTGAAGAAACTGAAAAGAGCAATCTCACTCTGATACCATATCAAGAGGAATCCATGGTGATACCATATCAAGAGGAATCCATGGTGGATTATCCTGGAAGCTTGCGAGCAATCAAACAACAATGATGGAAATTATGTATTGAAAAACAACAAAAAGAGGAAACCAGAAATTGCCTTCATTGAATTGAATTGCTCAACTCAAAAATATCTACAAGGTGTACATATATACTTGGTAGCACTATGACAGCTGGCTACAGCTAGATTCTAACTAACTCAACAAAAACTAACTAACTAACTAACCTACATTACTGAATCTGTAGTAAACAAAGATAAATAATATTGCCACAATTAACAAATATCATCTACCACAATTATCAGTCACATAATTACTTTACGAGAGATTTGATTTTTATACCAAAAAGTGTAAGAATAACACATAAACGATATAAAAAGATCATTTTTTTTCTATTCAAATTTGTAAAATTATTATAATAGATCATTTCATCTATATCAATGGTGGTTGTTGAATGTATTGCAATCAGTGACGGATTTATTTGCACAAACAAATAAAACACCAATTTTCTCTAATTACTTTCTTTCACTATTGATCGCAAAAGCATCGTGCGAATTCTAATACTAGTGAGAACTAAAACAAGGAAACAAAATCATAAAACAAAATGTAGATTATTTAAATCTAAGGGGGGCCTAAGATTCTTTTTTTTTTTTTTTTGTATTCTTTCTTTTTATAATTTATTTTTTTATTTTGTTTAAATATTGGTAAAATACGGGGAGAGTGAAATGACAACATTTGTAATCCCTTAAGAATATATGAAAGAACACGAGAAGATCATATAAAACCCATTTAGGAAGCATGGAATATATGGCTAATTTGCAAGTGTAATCTTGAGGTAAATTCTAAGATATGATTAGATATTTTAGGTTATTCTCATTCATTTGAAAAGTGCCCCTTTAAATGTAATGTGTAATATAGATAGAAATAACAACAAAAGCTATATATTCTCTGTTACCTAATATTAGTAAGAACCACTAAGTCAACTTTTTGTTCCTAATATTTTACTATATTAACTTTCATAAAGGTGATATACTTTGTGGACTAATTAAATTTTATTCTTAGGCAACTTGCCTAGATTATTAGATCACAATTTATTTGATAATCTATTATAAAAATTAAAAGAATAAAGTAGTATAAGTAACTTCATGTCTAAAGTATAACTTAAATATTTTTTTTTAAAAAAAAACTTTAAGTGGGGAAGTGATAAATTTTTAGTATTTTTGTTTATCCATCAACAAGAATTATATTTGTTCATATTATGCATCAATACAATAAAAGATGGTCAATATTAATGCTAGCGCTAGATATAGTTCGTTAAATAAATTGGTGGTTTTGACCTAACAAAAGAAGTTTCATGCTTGTGTGCCTTCAACATTTTTTTAATAACATAGGTGGAACTGTCCACCGTACGCAAAAAAATATCACTAAGAACGTGCTTGTGGAGTTTGGGTGGGGGGAGGGGTTGGAGGGTGGTAGAGTGTACTTTTTTTCTTGTTATTGTTTTATATGTGTAAAATTATAAAATATATAAAATCTGCAATATTACCGATTTCTTTTTAATTTTTCTTGATAAGAAATTATGAAAAATAAGTGAATCTTTTTGCACGGTTCTAATTAATAAAACAACACTAAAACAAAAATTCAAATGTATAGGCTATAACCCAAGAAAATTGGAACATGCAAAGTTGCTATCATATCTGAAAAATTCTTTATAGTCATTTTCTTTATATCCAAAATATTAAAAGAATATAGAATAAATACACAAAATATGGTTGACACTGTTAGTACGTAGTGCAGAATTAATTAATGAATATGTTCTTGAACAAAATTTCCACATGTCAACCTCTTCCGTATTCCATATTGAGACATCCTATTTATTCCATATAGATTTTGATACAATGTTTGGAAAAAGCTAATATTCCATTCTACGTTAAACACAACTACCTTCCTCCAAATATTTGGTCCCGTCCCATTGAGAGAATGACCTCTTACGTATCGACGTATCATTTCGTACGTTACTGTCAGAATCCGAACCGAGGCCTTGGCCGCGATGGGCATCCCGAATCATAAAGGCCCGAGAGACCCCTTAGCTTGCTGTCATAAGCATAACTCTTCAATTGTAATAATGCGGAAGTAAAATGGAAACATATTGGTTTTATTGTTTCAACTAGACAATACGGGACACAAACCCGTAAGAAAATCCATAGCCATCTATAACCAATCTACGAAGTCTCTACTAACTGAAAACAATAAACTGTCTGAAAATCGGGACAAGACCCCCGGTCAGACCATGAACTAAAATCAACTGAAATTAACACATGAATAAAGGCCTTCCGAAATAAGGGAGGCTCATCAACTCTAAACGTCTGAGATTATCTACTGATTAGCGGGGCCACGAGACTGGGCCTCAGAACCTAAAATATAGGGGTTCAATGCACAATGTACTGGTATGTGAAAAAATCCAAAATACTATATTTTAATACAACATAGGTGAGAGCATTTCTTAAAACAGTGAACATAAGATAAGTGAAAACACATGGGCATACTTTAATGAACTTCAAAACAATTTTAGAAATCATGATTCATTCTTTATTTTACTTTTGAGCTAGATGACACACTCTATATTTCTACAATCCCACAGGCTATATGAAATTTGCCCTTGACTCGGCAGTCAAGCCCCAATCCAAGTTTGCTGCAAGGATTGAAGTTCATAAAATTAGTAATACACCCCATGTGAGAATATTGCAGGAATCCCTCCTTGTGAGATATCCTAATTATCCTTCCATGTAGGATAACATATCATAAGTCCTGTATCGATAAATTACGGTTTCAGGCTATGAGTTATCTGAACTCTAGCATTTTTCGGGTAACCATCCAGCTCTCTTTAAGCCCAATTTTAGTTCTTTAAACATCACGCTTCATGCTTAAAAACAGTAAGTGCTATTTTGTTTAGGGCATATCAACACAGGTATTGTCATATCCGGACTTGTAAGTCACTCAATTCTTATCACAACATATCTGTAGCTCTTTCTTACTTAGCACCACGTTAATGACCACCCAAAACTTTAAACATTATGCAAGAGAGATCGTTTTTCTATAGGTTATCAAATGAGTTTTCACAAATCATTCTCTTCTCAATATTTCAAATATATGGTGGCCATCTCATGCTTGCATTTACTTTAAGACTCATACAATCCTTCAATTAGTACAATAAATAATTTCAATAATAAATACACCCCCTCAATACGTCATAAAACATATCAATTCATGAACATTTGTAAAAAACCCATTCCCAAGTTTTTCTTTTAAAATCGTGCGTTGGAACAACCCATAACATTTGAGATCAAAGAATAACATGATGAGAGAGGGAGTTTCGTTATTCATGCTCTCAATCAAACTTTACAAACTAAAAACACACATATATACGTGGTAACAATTCAATTGTATGAAAGGGGTTCAAGACAAACATTGAATTTCATCAAAACAAAACCATGATACATGCTATTAAAATAATGTCAAAAACCCTCTTTGTAAACATGATTATATATCTTTAGATTTCATAAAAAAAATCAAACTTATGACCATGGAGTTTAGGATAGTCCCACATACCTTAAGTTCTTAGTCTGAAGAGTAAAACCCTAATCTTGACACCTTTTTTGAGAATCTTGAACTTAGGAGGATTGAATTCTTGTTCTTGGGGAAGAGATAGGGTTTGCTTGAGAGAAAAATGCAAGAAGATGGGCAAATAATGCCCTAACTGGTGATTTAAGTATGGATTTACGAATTGGATTGAGGGAAAAAGACACAATTGCCCCTAAGGCAATTTTAAACTTGTAATTGCATTTTTCAGGCTCACCGCAATGCGGTCTTATCGCAGTAGCTTATTGGTTTTGATGAAAATGATCATAACTTTTTGTTCGGGTATCGAATTAAGGTGAAATTGGTATTGTTGGAAAGTTGACTCAATTATCTACAATTTGGTGGGTTTTGACCTGAAAAATTGCACATTTATCTAAAGTTATACACGTTCAAAGTTGACCCTTGTAGAATCGAATACCAAACTTTGGACGAATCAAAGGCTCTTATCTCAACTTTTCTCTAAGTGATTTCTATGAACATTTTTCACCTAATAAGCACTCCGTACACTAGCATAAAGATCACTACATATGTATTCAAATTATAAATCAAGAACTGGACGAAAACACCTTCACCGAGACGTGATATACGTGCCAAAGGGAATGTCACCACGACGCAGTCCTATCACAGTGACTTGCTGGATTCGTGATCCAAATGTATTCCAAACCTTATTCGAAAAATTCAAAACTCATCCGAGACATACTTATTACATCCCTCAACGTGAATTAACTCAAGAACTATTATCTTAGGGTCGGAAAGGTCAAAATAGAAATACTCAAAATTTAGAGGTCGTGAAGATAACTAAGCCCCTAACACTTAGTGAAAATTTTGAGCAGGGACTTGTTATAGCTCTAAAAGTATGGAATAAGGAATGTAACCTCGCATTGAAAATTTTTCCTTAACAAAATATGCAAAGGCATCAAAGAGCTTCATGATAACCCCTAGTGAAAATGTAAGCATAAAGCGTGAGATAATAAGAATTGAAATAGAGATGACCTTGCACATTAGTTCCAGGGGTCATAATCATCACAACATATGGTATGAGTTTATTTGGTGATCAAAGGCTTGATTTTCATTGGTACAAACATGAAGTAAGATTTCGCGGAAGATAAGAAATAGAAGCATTCTTTACCTTACAAGATACAACGAATAGACCTAAAACCTAGAGACACTTCTCAACTATGACCCAAACAAAAAATAACATACTGCATCATTTCCAACTTACTATTCTCCCATAATACACCTAACCACAAAAATTTGAGTCCCACTGTATAGTACTAATATGTTGAAGCCTAACTCGAAGCAAAAAGGTGCTAGCTTAAGCTATGGGACCCTGTACTGTACATCCCATTAAGAAAATTACTTCACCTTATCACTACCATCAAACATACTCGAGTTTTAAAATCAAGGAGTACCAACCACATAACACATTGGTTTGTTTTTTCATCAATCACAACTTTCAAGCCTATCATTACTACACCCACTTCATGGATCTCCCCACTAAGACCAGTAAATTCAATCACCCTCACAAAGATTTTCGCTACAAATTTCCTTCCTAACTATTTCACGTAACGAATGTTCATCTCCTCCTCCCTTCTCCTATAACCTTAGCTCAAGAAATTACATCAAAATTCTCACCTTCAAGAACATCTACTCCCTTATCTAAAATATTACTATGCTTACACAACCACCATTATACTAACATAAGGAGGGTCATTGAGGGACCCGAGCATGATCATCATGAAAGGGAGTAACACTATTCGATTATAACATACGCCTATTGCACTACTCAAGGTGGGATATGAGATGGAGATACAATACAGTAGACTTGAAGTACTTCATACATCAGATGTCTAGATAATAAATAGAGAGTAGCTCAGGAATAAACATAATACCGCATGAGTTCTCAGAACAGACCATAGTGAGAAACATGAGCGCTTACATCAGGAGTCGTATAACATAATGTCAGAATTCATGAAGTAAACGATTGAGACAATGATTGATAATTAAACCTATTGTTTCTCATTTTCAGAGCTGAGGTAGTCATGAGTTTGCATGAACCTTATCACTTTGGCTAATTTTGACGTAAAATAAATCAGTAACATATATAAAGCATAGTTTCTTAGAATCAAGCATTATATGAGACACGGATTTTTATGGTCATAAGTAACATAACATAGAGCTTGGATACTTGGAATATTTTATTACTGAGGGACATTATTTCTTCTAACTTGGAGGTCGGAACATGACATGAATTACATAGAGAGCTCAAACCTTAGACATAGGCAGAACTTGAATACATACGACATTGGTAGATATTAATTCAAATTGAAGTAGGAGGAGCTTTCTTCAATGGGAATTAATTTATCATGATTCTTTTTTGAAACTTGACACATCAAAAAGATTTGGGAACTACCTTAATTCATCATCTTCCCCTTAGATCAAAGTCACAATCCTAGACTTGCGGACATAAACCCACATCAAATATATATCCACAACTCTCAACATAAAAGGTATAGCACCATACACATAAATGCTAAACTCTCTCTAATAAACTATGCTCTAAAGGCCTTGCCTTCCGAAAATGCTACTCTTAACTTTCGCTAGCCTGTTTAGCCATCACTCTACAACTCCCACTCTGATGAGCATATGCATTCACACTCTTTATCACAAAGGGAGGGAGGGGTATCAGTATATACATAAACATAAACTCCCCTTAATAATTTTCTTATACGAAGACACTAAATTCTTTCTAGGACATACCCTTTTAGGGACACTAATCCTAACTTCTTCCAACCCCCCAAGTCATCGACTTATGAATAACATTGTTGTGGGCATGGACATCCATGCTTCTTAACACTTAATGCTCTTTCTTCAACTTGTTAGGATAATAGGATTACACCTCTAATCACCTAACTTACAACTTAACCAGTTTAGGTGAGAGGGAGGATGTAATTCAGCTCAAATGAAGTGAGAGGGGTGAAAAGGAAGCTCGACCTACAGGGAGAGGGAGAGTGATCGAGGGGACCCAAACTTTTAATCTCTTCTCTATGGCGGGAGGTTTCTTTCGTATCAAGAGTGTGTTGGGGAGGCCAGGGAAGATAGATTGGATCGAGAGGCGATGCTTATGCCTCTTCTTAACTTTCCAGACTTCTCCGTACTACAAGATTCGAGAATGACATCTAGGTACACGTGACGCTCATACACATCACATCTTATTTAACAACATACTACCTTGGGGATTCAACTTATTCTTTTATACTTACACCTTTCTTCACTTAATGACTCAACCACAATTCATCATCTTTAACACTTGTCCTCGTGACTATATATATATATCATAATTATCCAGTCTTTATTCCGCAAGTTGCAAACCTAGGCTATTTCAAACATTACATCAAGCTAACTAATTACTTCCCACAAAACATGCATTATCAATCCTGAGCTACTATTCTTACCATAAAACTCCACATCTATAGTTCAAACCTATTGTCTAACAACACCAATCATATGAAGCATACCATAAACTATACTAATCAATAGAATAGAAATGTTAACCTTAGTCTCTTATTTCACTTAACTATGGCCCATAAGTTCATCCTCTCCAAGACATTACTACTACACCTCAAAATCTATTACATAACTTCTCACATGTACTACTAATTTACAACTACTAGAGAAAAGACATATCAAGGGGGTAAAGTCACATGATGTAGATAGTCGATCTTAATCTTATAATATAATCCATTACCATCTATTAACATATTCTACTTCCTCACATCATTTTTAATACCCATGTGTACATTTAAACTTCCTTTAAATTTCATTTACGCCAATGAGTCTCTACCCATAACTTATTGACTAATCTACCCTTTTTCCATTTACAGCCTTTAAATAATTCCTACAACTACCATAATTATCTATCCCGAGACCCTTCCCTATTTTGAATAAATAAAAATCATAAAACACACTTCCTCCATAGACTGCCATACATTCTAATAATCTTGCTACAATATTAGCCAATCATCATAAAAGAACAAGCCACCCCTGAAGGGTTATACAACTAAACCACTTATGTATGTAAAAGTCATCCTCACTCTGGCTCCTAGACTTGTGACTTCATATCACTAACTTTTGGACCATTTTACATCTCATAAGATATGACACTTTATCACATACTACTTCTCAGGTGGAAATAATGTTCTAATACTCTACCACACATCATTACCCTTAAGCATGACATCTGCAACAAGGGTTTTGGAAAAGGGACTTAATACACTCTATACCTCAAGCTCAAATGTACGATTGATGTATATAGGGGTATAAGCTTAATTCAATACATTGTAGAGCACTTATGGAATCCACTCAAGTCCTTATGAAATTTCATAATCATTTATGACTCAATTAGAAAGGACCACACCATTTAGACTCTAAGCTCCTGCACTTGAATCTACTCAACAATGAGAAATAGCTAATAAAATCAGAGTAAAGAAGGAATTTGAATAACTTTCATATGGATAACACAGTGGCATGATCTAGAGCATGAGAAAAAGGGAAACTTCTCCTAAATGACTCGTAGCTTCCTCCTTATAAGCATGGCATGCTACACACCCATAAAAAGTACTCTACTCAACATGACTTTGTAGACACGTTAGGACTATGAATCATGCTCTGATATCAAGTTTTTCATAACCCGCACCAAGGCTCTAGCCGTGATGGGTATTACAAACCATAAAGGCCCGAGAGAGCCCTTAGCTTGCAATCATAAGCATTACTCATCAATTGTAATAATGCGGAAGTAAAATGGAAACGTAGTGATTTTATTATTTCAACTAGACAATACGAGAAACAAGCCCATAAGAAAATACATAGCCATCTATAACTAGTCTACGAAGTCTCTACTAACTGAAAACAATAAACTATCTGGAAATCGGGACAAGGCCCCCGGTCTGACCATGAACTAAAATAAACTGAAATTAACACATGAATAAAGGTCTTCCAAAGTAAGGGAGGCTCAACAACTCTAGATGTCTGACACTATCTACTAATTAGCGGGGCCACGAGACTAGGCCTCAGAACCAAAATATAAGGGGTCAATGCACAATGTACTGGTATGTGAAACAATCAAAAATAGCATATTTTAATACAACATAGGTGAGAGCATTTCTTAAAACAGTGAACATAAGATAAGTGAAAACATATGGGCATACTTTAATGAACTTCAAAACAATTCTTGGAAATCATGACTCACTCTTTATTTTACTTTTGAGATAGATGGTACACCCTAAATTTCTACAATCCCATGGGCTATATAGAATCCTCCCTTAACTCTGCGGCCAAGTCCCCAATCCAAGTTTGCCACAAGGATTGGAGTTTATGAAATTAGTGATACCCCCATGTGCGTATATCGTAGAAATCCCCCCATGTGAGATGTCCTAATTATCGTCCTATATAGGATAACATATCATAAGTCTCGTATCGGCAAATTATGACTTCAGGATGTGAGTTATTTGAACTTGAGTCTTCTTCGGGTAACCATCCAGCTCTCTTTAAGCCCAATTTTAGTTCTTTAAACATTATGCTTCATGCTTAAAAACAGTCAGTGCTATTTTTTAGGGTATATCAATATATGGTATCGTCATACCCAGACTTGGAAGTCACTCAATTCTTATCACAACATATCTGTAGCCCTTTCTTACTTAGCACCACGTTAATGACCACCCAAAACTTTAAACATTATGCGAGAGAGTCTTTCTATAGGTTATCAAATGAGTTTCACAAATCATTCTCTTCTCAATATTTCAAACATATGGTGGCCATCTCATGCTTGCATTTACTTTAAGACAACCTATTCCCAAGTTTTTCTTTTAAAATAATTTGTTGGAACAACCCATAATATTTGAGATCAAAGAATATCATGATGAGAGAGGGATTTTCGTTATTCATGCTCTCAATCAAACTTTACAAACTAAAAACACACATATACACATGGTAATAATTCAATTGTATGGAAGGGGTTTAAGACAAACATTTACTTTCATCAAAACAAAACCATGATACATGTTATTCAAAATAATGTCAAAAATCCTTTTTGTAAACATGATTATATATATTTAGATTTGATAAAAACAATAAAACTTATGCCCAAGGAGTTTAAGATAGTCCCACATACCTTAAGTTCTTAGTTAGAAGAGTGAAACCCTAATCTTGACACCTTTCTTGAGAATCTTGAACTTAGGAGGATTGAATTCTTGTTCTTGGGGAAGAGATCGGGTTTGCTTGAGAGAAAAATGCAAGAAGATGGGCAAATAATGCCCTAACTAGTGATTTAAGTCATGGATTTATGAATTGGATTGAGGAGAAAAGATACAATTGCCCTTCAGTTAATTTTAAACTCGTAATTGCATTTTTCAGGCTTAGTGCAACGTCTTATTGCGGTAACTTACTGATTCTAACGATAATGATCATAAATTTTCGCTCGGGTATTGGATTAAGACAAAATTTATATCTTTGGAAAGCTGACTAAATTATCTACAATTTGTTGGGTATTTTGAGCTGAAAAATTCCACATATATCAAAAGTTATACACGTTCAATGTTAACCCTTGTAGAATCAAATACCAAACTTTGGACGAATCAAACAATCTTAGCTCAAATTTGCTCTAAGTGATTTCTATGAACATTTTTCACCTATTAAGCACTACACACACTAAGATAATGATCATGGCACATGCATTCAAATTATAAATCAAGAACTGGACGAAAACACCTTCACCATGATCCGATGTACGTGCCAAAGGGAATGTCACCACGACGCAGCCCTATCGCGGTGACTTGTTGGATTCGTGATTCAAATGTGACCCAAACCTTGTCTGAAAAATCTAAAAATCTTCCAAAACATACTTTTTATAACCCTGAACATGAATTAACTCAATAACTATCATCTCGGGGTTGAAAAGGTCAAAATAGAAATCGTCAAAGTTAAGTGGTTTTGAAGATGACTAAGCCCCCAACACTTAGTGAAAATTTTGAGCCTTAAGCCCCTTAAGCATGCAACTAAAAGCTAAATTAAGATAAGAATAGTATGGGGTATTACAGTCTGGGTCCATAAGTGTAGGAAAGATAGCTTAACTTCAGCCCGAAAATGCGGGGTGTTACAATTACAAAAAAGATAATAATTTCAGAGAAAAATTTAGAATTAGTTTTATTTCATATTTAGTGAGAGGTATTAGCTAATCCTAAAATTATTTTATTCCACCATTTATACTAAAATATTGAGATCACTATCTATATGTTAAAATAATCTCATGGGATAACCCAGTCATCTTATGTACCAAATGACCTGTTATAGTTTAATATTTTAGCAAAGACAGAGTCAAATATTATATTTTTTAGGTTCCTATAATAATCTCAAACTAACATAAAATAATAACGAAATTCACACCCAATTATTTATAAATACTTAATAATTTTTAAGCAAATATAAGATATGACTTAAAGCGACTGAATTCACGTGAACCCATACCTTAAGAGGTCATTTGGTGTAAGGTTTAAGTTATAATAGTCCTGTAGTAAAAATGTAAGATTATTTTATCTCTTATTTGATTGGAGGTATTTAGTTAGTCAAGAGATTATTTATTCCACCATTTATGCCTTAGTGATCGATGAGATAAGTTATCCCATATGTATGGTGGGATAACTAATTTGGTGATAGATAATCGTAAAATTAATTATCTCGGGATAATTTCTTCCCAACCAAATGAACGAACCCTGGTTAGATCAGCCCATATAACTTAATCATCCTCGTTCATAGAATAGGAGGAGTGTTCATCGAATTGTGGACTACATCATAGAATAGAAGACAATAGATATTGGGAAGTTAATATAAATGGTTGATTAATAGTTGATAAGTGTATATTTTCATATATTGATACGTATGTGTGTGTATATACATATTATACATATTTTTAAAAATATAATTAGTGTATAATTGATATTTTTCAGTCGAACGACCAAATGTATGAAACCTAAAATGAAAATTCAAATATTTTAGCAAAAGATGATGAAACCCTTACCATACCATTACCAGAATCCAAACTATAGGTTAAATATTAGATTCTTCCTATTATGCATTACCTAATGAGAATGATAAATTATGTAATACCTCATACTTTTCCTAGCTTGAAAAGTTTCCCCAAGAATGTTAGAAGCCTTCTTTGAAAGATGAATCTATGTTTGAACACGTGGTATTTTCAAGATTTTCATCCAAATTCGACACCCGGGTGAAGAGTAAGAGCCTTTTTAGTGAGACAGTGTATCACCTGAGCCTTCAGCGCGTCATGGAGATAGCTCAAATAGAAATTGTTAATTTCCAGTGTTTCTCCACGATAGTGGCGCGTCGCTCCAAAATTCTAGGTCATAGACAAGGTGGTAATGCGATAGCTCCACATCGCGCGCACTGTGCAATTTCCCATTTGTCACTTTTCAGTGACTTGGCGCAATAGTGGAGCGTCACGCCAAGGATGAAAATCAAGAAATTTTCTCAGAAATTAAAGACATGTCCTAGGGTTAAAAGGGTCAATTTTCCACCCTATATAAGCCTTATAACACGAGAGTTGGCCATAATTCAGCAACTTATACTCAATTACTCTCAAAAACTCTCAAGAACAAGCCTTATGGTATTCATGGGAGGTTTAATTCCAAGGGAATTCACTGTCAAATCTCTCCGTTAATCTTTGTAGAATCACAAGCTAAGGTATGCGTAGTGTTCATTCATGGACTCATTTCGTCCATGAAGTCCAAGAATCTCTTTTCTAAATTAAAGTTATGGATTTTCTTTATGAATTTCATGATTGAATTGCTCTTGTTCATGTTGATAATGACTAATTGCATTCTAATCCATGTTTGGTGATAAATTGCATATATAATCGATTAGTAATGATGTAGAATCATGTAAACCTAGGATTAAAACCCTTGGATGATGAAATTAGAGATGAATCATGATGTTTGACTGTTGTATAATGTTGTTTACACATTCTATGCCTATTATGTGTATGATTAAATGCCTAGATGAAGGAACAATGCCTAACTAGTATGATATCATGAAATCCCATGTATGTACAAGCTTATGCATATCACGTGTTTGAAGAAGTGCTTCAATGTATGAATTATGAATTGTGTTGTTGGTCATGTGTTCAAGTAAGCCATGTTATGTCAGTTTTTTCTCATCAAGTCCTGGGGGTACTTGTACCCGAACATTTAGCTGTGTTCCTAGAGCCATGTCTTATTTTCACGATCTCCTCAGTCAAGCTATGATCCATAGAACTCAGTCAGTCATGTGACTCAGAAAATCTCAGTAATCTCATGAACTTATTCAGTTATCAGATATTGATAGTACATTCAGTCAGTCAACGAAACTCAGTAAATTTAGTTTAGTTTCGCTAGAAAATACCACTAGTATCAATTCAATTCAGTTAATCAGCTCAGTTTAGTTCAACCAATCAGTTCAGTTTAGCCAATCAGTTCAGTTCAGCCAATCAGTTCAGTTTAGTGTCTTTTAGATGGGAGTAAGATTCAGCACCGAGCAAGCCTAGGGATGGGGACTTACCCGCTAGACAGGACTGAGATCCCTAGAAGCAATCCCTAAGTTCCAGAACTACGTAGCCAGCGTAGGTACGAGATGTCACCCATTAGATAGGACTAGCATATTCAGGGATCACCCATTAGCACATTTAGATGTATACGACTAATCCCAGGGGTCACCCGCTAGATTAGGACTGACTCCACAATAATTATCTTTACTAGTGGCGCGGTACTGACACCCTTCTAACTGGGGTTACAGGTTAGGCCCCAGACTAGCTAGAAAGGGGCATGTCGGTTAGATGAATACATTCCACAATATCAGTTACAGAAATTAGGACTGTCAGATAAAGTCAATTCAGCTCAGTAATACAGATTTAAAACTGTCAGATACAGTCAATTCTTGTCATTATAAATAGACTACGAAATCACCCATTAGATAGGACTGATCTTAACTATGGTCAATCACTAGCAGCATAATCAGATTTAGAGATCACTCACTAGGTAGGACTGATCTCAAACTAAGTTAAATCTTCTTTATTATCAGTATACTCAGAGATCTCCCACTAGATAGGACTAATCTCAGCTTTAGTTACTCAGATAAAATACAGAACTCATCTAGTTCCATCAGATTTAGGGCTATCAAACACAGTCACTCATGTTGTCAGTTATCAGAACATATGTTATCAGTCTTTAGCTTCAGGACTGTCAGATACAGTCAATCAGACAAGTTCTTCATAATCAGAAATATTAGACACAGTTATCTAAGTATCAGTAACATAGTATCAGTCCCTCAATATTCAGTAATATAGTATTCAATCCCAAATGATCTCAGTTAAAGTTACGTAGTGATGCATGTATTCTCACGTTTATGTTAATCTGTCAGTTATATTTGTTCATGCATATGAACCCCATGCATTTAGCCTACCTCACTTGCATACCAGTACATTCAAAGTACTGACACATTTGCGCTATGGTGTCTTATACCATATGTTTAGAGGCACGAGCTCTAGATCAGCTGTAGATTTCAGTCTCAGCAGTCAAAGTTAGAAATAAGTCCTCATCTTTTGAGGACATGATGATTACATTGCTATTTCATTTTCCAGTTTATTTCAGTAGTTGGAGTTAGTTGGGGACATGTCCCATCAACTCCTTATTCATACAGTTTAGAGGATTTCAGACTACAATATGTCAGGAAGTTATTTTAGATTTATTTTGGTATTGTTATACCGTTTTCAGACATTGTGTTATCAGACGTTTGTTCAGTATTGAACCTTATGGCCTTTTAGTTCATATTTCTGAATTATCATGTTATATTATGCAGTGTACAGGTATAGATATCAGTTATGGGTTAGCTTGTGGTCCTTCAGGGTCATGAGCACCGTGTAGTGTTCCGGTTCAAAAAATTGGAGCGTTATAAATTAATACACAAAGCAAATATATGGTGCCTGTTGGAAAATATGTTCCATGAATACATATGTAAACATAAGAAGAAGAACACAAAGATGAAGGCTTAATAATCTAAACAACAAACAAAAGAGTATAGGCTTGAAACACGCACGAAACGCTTACCTAAAAATGATGTTTTCTCTCTCTTCTCTGCAAGATTGCTATGGGATTTAACGCAAATAGTTTTAGTGGATATGACAAGCTTTTGAATTTCTTCACCAAGAAAATAGTGAAGATAATCCTATTGGAAAGCAAGAATTCTAATACTTGATCTTTTGTGGGGAAGAAAAAATTTATTTGTAGAGAGTTATGAAGAAAGAAGTTCTCCTAAAGACACCTCTTTATAAAATACATTTAGTAATTTTATTTAAATAAAAATCCAACAATCCCCCACTTGTTTAAATATAAATTAGGACACAAAGATCAAGTTATGTTCACCCATAGAGTAATGTATCTTTCGATTTGAACATCACCTTAGTGTAATGCCACAAGATGAAATCAAAATTTCACGTAGCATAATAACTTTGAAAGTGTTATTTCTTGTGATAACATTGGTGACAATATACACATAAATATTTTATTCCTACTTTTCACTCAACATGCTTAGCACTTTTATGTCCATGTGCGATCCAAAATTCATGAACATTTGTGAGAGAAACTTCAACTCTCAAGCGAAGCGGCACCACTTCTATGTTCATATAGGTGAAGTTCTTTCAGTGTCTTTGACATATTTGAGACACTTGTTCCTTGAACTGAACCTCATTAAGAGTATTAGAACTCAACCCTCTCATTTATGACAACCAGTACTAGTATATCTCTTACTTAAATACTGAAACATCCATGTATCAATAAGTTGTTGTTACCCTTTGAACCCATAACTATTCATTTCATAGTGCTAGGTAGGATTGCCATTATTGTTGGACCTAATTAAGGAGTTTTTATATGTATTCAAATATATATTAAATAATACTACGTCTAATACTGACTTCTATTCACATGCCAAACACCCCACACTTCAAATATATCAAGTGTCTATTCATATCATATAGAGAAAATTGAATTCACTAGCTAACTCATGTTCTCTAAATCTCTTAGTCATTGAAAATAATTTTCAAGTATACACATGTACTTGTAAGTAATGTAATTTTTCTTATCATCCTACAACATGAAAATGAATTTCACATATGATCTCTATGAAAGAATAATGATCCACAATGATCACATAAGAAAATAATATTTCTAAAATTATCAAGCATTATTAGTAGATCATAACAAATATCATCTATCCTACCATTTATTTCACAAAATCACAAAACGACGTCAAGAGCAAAATCTAAAAAATTTCCTTTTTTTTTTTCAATCTTCGGCTAGTGTACACATGGATCAAAGTCATCATTCCATGTTATATTTTTTTCATCTAAAAAGTCTTGTCCATTTAAGACCACCGTCATACTCTGATATCACTTCTTAAAAGTGATTAGCCATTCCCTGGCTAATAATAATAAAACCTTTTTCATAGCAAAGAAAGTGAATGTCACATTTGTTTCTTGATAACGTTCACAATTGTCATGTATTTTAGTTTTCTAAAGTGTGGAATATTGTCAATGAATTATATCAAATAAGATGAAAGAAACTGATGCAATGGTTCAATGCATCATTCAGAACCCTTCAAAATACATGAATGGTCGGACAACTTCCTACTGAACCACAAAATTTCTTTTCCTTTTCTTCACCAGTCAACAATCAGCTTTTAAACTTTCCATCGCAATTTCAATTTTTTTTTTTATACAGCCACAGAAGCCCTCAATATGTTCATTCATGTGAAATATCTTCTTCAATAAAAATATCATTTTTAGATTGTTGGAAAATATGTTCCATGAATATATATGTAAATATAAGAAGAACACAAAGATGAGGGCTTAATAATCTGAACAACAAACAAAAGAGTATATGCTTGAAACACGCACGAAACACTTTCCTAAAAATGATATTTGCTCCCTCTTCTCTGCGAGATTGTTATGGGATTTAACGCAAATAGTTTTAGTAAATATGATAAGCCTTTGGATTTCTACACAAGCAAATAGTGAAGATAATCCTATTGGAAAACAAGAATTCTAATACTTGTTCTTTTGTGGGGAAGAAAAAGTTTATTCGTAGAGAGTTGAGAAGAAACAAGTTCTTTTGCAAAACTACACTTGAAGAGTTCATATAGCTAAATTTTTAACCAACACACCTTTTCTTAAGAGACACATCCTTTCAACAAAAGACATATCCTTTCAATAAAAGTCACACTTTTTCATTAAAAGACAATTCTTCATTGAAAATGACACATCTTATTAAAAATATACATTTTCACCAAAAAAAAAATACCTCTTTATAAAATATATTTAGTAATTTTATTTAAACAAAAATCCAACAGTGCCTGGTGCCATTTTGGCCAGTCTGGTGCCTATTTCTGTATGGATCTGATTCGCATATGTGGTAAACATTGTTTAGCTAGTAACAAGATGCTCTTAGCTTGCCTCGGTAATAAATTAAACAATGTAAACTCTTGTGTACCTGCAAAACTAAAACACTGTTGGGTTCGAAATCGATAGGGCAGTCATGCGGAAGCTGTTAGTTGCAAACTATTATGGTGACAATTCAGAAGACACATAAAACAATACTAAAAGGCTTAATATTATTATATTATTTCGCCAATTGGCCTACATATAAAACCTAATATTAAAAACATAAAAATTAATGAGAGAGAAAATCTCCCCCTAAACAAAGACTCTTTAAAGACTACATTGTGGATGCTATTGTGTTATGGTATGAGAAGGGGGTCATCTATTTATAGATGTCCAAAACCTTTCCTCCAAGAAAGAGGTTAGCCAAATATGGAAAACAATTTTACTTTTTCTTTCAGGAAAAGTAAAAGTAATTATGGTAACTTTTATTTTCCTTCTAAGAAAAAAGTAAAACTTAAATATAGTAAGAAAATCAAGGCAAAAACCCTAACAAATCTCCCCTTTTTGGCTTGATTTTCTTCAAAATATTCTTGATCCTCCTTCTTCTTTTGCATAATCTTTGTTCTTCATATATTCTTCATATATCACTGCTATTTGACATGCTTTAAAAATTGAGCCTCTTTGGGTTAAAATTTATCAGCCCTTTTCGCGTTAAAAATATTGGGGCCCTTTTTCAGGGTTAAAAGTGAACTTTATTTTCAAATATATGACAGTAGGATTGTTGAAAATATGATTGACAATTATCTCCACATGTAGCTTTTGGACATATATCTTCATTATTATCAAATTGGTTGCAACTTTGTTCAACTGGACCATCGATTTATTGAACCATGAGCTCTGATACCACCTGTTGGGTTCGAAATTGAGAGACCGTCATGCGGAAGCTATTAGTTGCAAACCATTGTAGTGACAATTTAGAAGACACATAAAACAATACTAAAAGACTTAATATTATTATATTATTTGGCCAATTAGCCTACATATAAAACCTAATATAAAAAACATAAAAATTAATAAGAGAGAAAATCTCCCTCTAAACAAAGACTCTTTAAAGACTACATTGTGGATGCTATTGTGTTATGGTATGAGAAGGAGGTCATCTACTTATAAATATCCAAAACCTTTACTCCAAGAAAGAAGCTAGCCAAATATGGAAAACAATTTTACTTTTTCTTTCAGGTAAAGTAAAAGTAATTATGGTAACTTTTATTTTCCTTCTAAGAAAAAGTAAAACTTAAATATAGTAAGAAAATTAGGGTAAAAACCCTAACAAACACTAGCTAGTTAAAAAATCCACCAAGGAGTTGCCCTATCTGAAAGTGTGTTAAACTTGAAATAATCCTCCTTTCAGTGGCTTTCTTATCCTCTTAATCTGCACTGCAGTGCTCTAGGGACTACCCCGTAACCCTTAATGATTTTAACTAATGCTAAAGAATTAGTTTCAATATAAATGGAACATACTGATTTTGTACGCAAAATTCACTTTCCTCCAACAGTGCTTTTGCTACAACTTCAATACTTGTAGAATCAAGCATCTAATAATATTTATGTCACAACTTGAGTAGAAACTCTGGCCGCGATGGGCATACCAAACCACGGAGGTCCGAGAGACCCCTTAGGAAAACTATCATGAGCATAATTCACATGTAAAGCGGAAGGTAAAATGAAATATAGGAAATCTCATAATCATACTTATTACATCAAGTCACAATGTAACATAAACCCCATACCAGTTTACGAAGCTCTACTGATGAATTGTCTATCTAAGCCGGGACAAGATCCCCGACCGAACCATGAAACTGAAAGAAACTAAACATGTAAGTAAATGCTTTCCGAACAAGAGAGGCTCACCGACTTTAAACTTTAAAGAAAGTCTATTGTTGAACTTACATTATGAGACAATGCAGCTGCATGAGGACGGTTAATACTGAGAATGTATTAGTATGCAGAACTAACCAAAAATAAAATACAATTTCACACAACATCACAAGAGTATTATGAAAACAATTTAGCAAAGTGGAATCAAGTACATGGTCATAAATAAAGTAAAAGTTGTGATCATTCTAGTAAAAATGTATAAAAAAACTCTGTCTTAATTCTGAGCCAGATGGTGCCCCGACATACATGATACCCACGGGTTATATGGGTCCGCCATTAACTCTTTGGTCAAGCCCCCATTCCAAGTTTGGCGCAAGGATTGGAGTATCTGCATAACGGTACACAATATTACAAAGCAGGTGTACTGTAATCCCTATTCGGGACAACATGAGATCCGCATCGACAAAACATGATTTTCAGAAATGAGTCTTTCAACTCATGCCTTCGTGATTAACCACCTCTCCCTCTTTAAGCCCAATTTTAGCCTCTTAAAAATCATACTTCATACTTATAAACATTCATTTCTTTCATATTAAGTACATTGCGTAATAGGTATCGTCATATCTAGACTTGCAAGCTGCATCATATCATATTATATCATGTCCATAGCCTTTCATTTGAAAACATGTTATTTGGCCACCAAAATGATTTAAACATCACATAAGAGTTCTTATTCCGCAGAGGTATAAAGCTTAGGAAAATCGTTCTTCTTCCAAGACTTTAAACATAGAGTGGCCATCCCTTGTATAAATCACATGAAATCTTTCATCAAAACAAAAGAGCATTTAGATAGTAGGGAAAAACCCTCCTTTTGTAAACCTTAACAATGTTAATTCATAAAAGATAAAGCATTTGAACTTAAGATTTTTAATCATTTGTTCAAACAATCCATAACATATATAAGTCAATATATTTCATCTTAGAAGAGGAAATTTCATAAGTTATGTTCTTAAATCTATTCTCAAAATTTATAACATATACGTACATTAATACGCTTTGAAATTTATGGAGAAATCTAATTAAGCCCATGAGTGTTAAGTTTATTCTACATACCTCTGGTGGAGAGAAGTTGATTCAAAAGTTAACCTTGGACTCTCTTACTCCTTTTGTTATTAATCCTTGACTTAGATAGGACTTATGAATATTCTGATGTTGATTTAGGGTTATTCTTAATTAGAGAAAAGGAATATTAGGGGATAATTTAAGGTGTATAAGGACCTAAATAGCCCTCAAGAATAGTCTAAATATTGTAAGAACCCATGGGAAATAAGGGTGGGATGCAGTGCGACCCCCAACGTATAGGGACAACCTTACAGCGCCAGCCATCGCATAGGAGATGCCTCGTGGTGCAACCCTCATCGTGCACTCCACCTTTCTCAGTGTGGGCCCTGTGCGAGCTTTATGCAGTATCCCCTCGCAGCGGCCCTCACGTCATATGCCCTTCATTTTCATTGAAAAGTGTCCTCAAGCCATCCTAACTTATCTTTGAGTGGCTTATCTTCAATCTAGGGGTCTCTTATGCTCATTTTAAGCTCTAGTTACATGTCGGAGAGTCCGAGATACCACATTATCCCCTCCTTGGGATCATTCATCCCTAAATGATGATTGGGAACACACTAAGCACGATTTAAAGAGTTCCATGGAATAAAAATAGTAAGATAGGATTAATACCTTGCATGATTTCGCCCGACGTTTTGAATAGTGATGGATACCTTGCACTCATATCATCTTCCGATTCCTACATAGTTTTCTTTTTTTTTATTCCTCCACAACACCTTAACTGAATCTATCTCTTTGTTTCTCAATTTTTGAACTTGATAGTTCAGTATCGCTATGGTCACCTCTTCATGACAAAGAATCCTTCACGCCAATATCCTAAATGGGAAAGACAAGGAAATGATCTCCAACACATTTCTTAAGAACAAACACATGAAAGAGAGGATGAATCAAACCCAAGTTTGCAGGCGAATCTAGCTTATATGCAACACTACCAATCCTCCTCGTAATCTGGTAAGGACCTATGTAATGAGGGTTGAGATTTTCTTTCTTCCCTAATCTCATGACCTATTTCATAGGGAAGACTTTTAGAAATAACCAGTCGTTAATCTTCAACTTAACTCCTTTATCCTCACATTGACATAGAACTTTTGGCGACTTTGGGCAATCTTAAGCCCTTCTCTAATGACTTTCACTTTTTCTATTGCTTGGTATATAAGATCAGGTCCAAACAAATAAGTTTCACCCACCTAATACCATCCGATTGGTGATCTATACCTTCTACCATAAAGAGCCTCAAAAGAAAACATTTGGATGCCAAAATGATAACTACTGTTGTAGGAGAACTCTATAAGTGGGAAATGATCTACCCAACTGCCTTTAAAGTCGATTATGCATGCCCTTAGCATTTCCTCTAATTCTTGAATGATACAATCTGCTTTTCCAATCATTTGAGGATGGAAAGTGGTACTAAGGTTCACCTAGGTACCTAAACCTTTTTTAAAAGACCATCGAAACTGAGAAAAGAACTACGTACCTCGATCGGATATAATAGACACTGGGGATCCATGAAATTGAACTATCTCCTGAATGTTTAATTTTGCATAATTTTCTCTCGAATAATTAGTCCTCACAGGCAGAAAGTGAGAAAACTTGGTCACTCTGTCAATAATAACCCAAATGGAATTGTACTGGTTTTAGGACCATAAAAGAAAGATAATAAAGTCCTTGTTGATCATCTCCCATTTTCATATGGGCAAAGATATATTTTGGGAGGTACCACCTATCCTCAAGTACTCAACTTAACTTGTTGGCAATTTAAACACTAGTTACAAAGTTAGCAATATCTCTCTTTATGTTATTCCACCAATAAATCTCCTTTAGGTCATGATATATTTTAGTGAAATCGGAATGAAAAACATACCTGGAAACATGAGCTTTAGTCAAAATTCTTTCTTGCAACCAATCAACATCCGGAATACAACCTCCCTTGGTACCTTAAAATACCATCACCCCCAATTTCAATGTCGTAACCTTTTGCTGGCCAACATCCTTCTTGATTTACATCAATATTGGCTCATCGGCTTGCTTTTCCTTAACTTCGGCACATAAGGATGATTTAGCCACCTCTTGAACGAATGCTTTATCCTTAGAATGTAAGAGTTGGACTCCCAAATTTGCAAGTCAATGAATTGTTATGCCCTTCTTTTTACCCCAGGTTAAATAATACATGACTTACAGACTCTACAAGAATTGATATTTTTGTACAGAGTCGTCACCTAATTTTTAAGGAAAATAAGAAAAACCTATTTTGTTAACATGTATAACTAATGTTATTCAGAAGGGAAGGGGTTAGACACCCTTCAGAATTCAAAAATATAGTACCCAGCTAAACTAAATTTATCAAAGAGGGAGGAGGTAAAAAAAATGATTCTTTAAAAAAAAAATATTTAAAATAATGTGAAATATATATATATATATATATAAGTATATGAGTAAAGTTTATTGTTTCGAAAATATGTAAAGAGTATGTATAAAAATATATAAATTTCATGTGAAAAGAAAAGATATTTTGCTACATGTAAAGAGAAAAGTATCTTTTATGTACTAAAAAGAAAAAATATTTTTCTTTTAAAACTTTTATTAATCAAAATTGCGGAGAAAAATAAAGATTCACTTGAAAGGAAAAGACTACATAATATGTAAATATGTGAATTAATTGATTATCTTGATTCTTTTATGTATATATTAACGGCCTAAGTTTTTCCTAAATATGCGAAAATAAAGAACATCCCAGCCCGACACCCCAAAAGGCGAAGTTTCCACTATAATTTTATCTTTATGTATAATTATATAAACGAGAAATAAATACAAACATAAAGCATGGAAAATATGTGTTAGTGCTTGATAAAATAATAAATGAACAAATAATGTAAGTGAAATTATGTGTACATGCTTGTACATATAGATATATATATAACAATAAAATTTAATTATAAAGTGGGCTCGGATTAAGTTTTAGACTCGTTATGGCTACAAAGTGGTTGCTCGACTAATCAACCGTCCTAAATCACCTTACCAAGATACGAATCGTAAAATCCTTTGTGTTGTTATGATGTTATAAAAGTTCTCATTGTCTGAATTTATTTATTTTTATTACGTATTTGAATACGTAATGTCCATCTTTTTTGGGGGGAAGGCATCAAAAATCGACGAAGAATTTTTTCATCATCCACGCATTTATTTTGACATAAATAAATAAACTTGAGAAAATAAAGTCTATCTTTTATAATGGGGTAGCCTCAAGTATCCGACGGAGAGATAATGTTATTGGCCAAGTGTCGGTTCTTGATATAAAATAATAAATTTGAAAAAATAAAGTCCATCTTTTGTAATAAGGTGGCCTTAAACACCCAAAACAGTCCAAAATCAGTCAATCAATTAGCAAAGCAAAACAAGCATTGAATTGAATTTATTGAGTCAAAAATTTACCCTAAATCAGCGGAGCAGTCTAAAAAAAATAGCAACAAAATATGTCAGCAGTACAAAAACAAACAAAAGCAGCTCAAAAATTAAAAGCAAATGCCCAGACGTATAAACAAACACCGGAATCCATAGAATTCATCGAAATTATGCAACTCCAGCTAAATAATATCAAAAAATATATTTAAAAATATACACTAAAATGAATAAGTGATGAGTAGCGGTGTTGCTTCAATGAATTTTTTTGGAGCAATGCCGAAAAAAAGAAAAGAAGACCAGATCTGGCCTGTTTTTCAATGTGTATGGCTGTGATGTTGTTTGCCATGTCGTCTAGTAGTCAAATCCGGCGACGGTAGTGAAGAAAGAGGTAGGGGCGACGCGTGGTGGTGCGGCGAGCGGCTGGAAGTTTGTTGATGGTCAAATCCAGTGAAGCAGCGGCAGTGGCGACTGGTTACTTGTGATTTCGGACAGATTTGGCTGAAGAAGAGAGAAGGCAGATCAGCAAGGGGAAAGAGGGGAAGGGAGGCGCGTATGGAGTTCCTATTACTGTCTAGTGTTTGTTTGGTCCGATAGTCAAATCTAGCGGTCAGTGGTGAGGGTAGAGAGAGAAAGAGACGTATGGTGTGGTGGTGTTGTTAGGCCGAAGTTTGCCCGCCAGTGATCAAATCGGGCGTGGAACGACAGAAGAGGAAAAGGAGGGAGATCAGTGGGGAGTGTTTTCATATATTGTGTGGGAGGGGTTGTGTTAAAGTATGTATTTTATTTGTGTATTTGTGTATCTGAGAGAGGAGAAAATGTAGGTATATTTTTTTGTTTGAGAGAGATGAGAAATAAGAAACATATATGTGTGTGTAAAAAAATATGTGTGTATGGTAAATTTTTTGTGTTCAAAAATATCAACCCCCACCATTTATTTATACTAAAACTGGGCATTCCTTATTGTCCAATGGATAAAGGAGTTTCCTTTCTTTTTATAATAGCACACCCTTTGGTCCTTAGGGTATTGACCAAAGGGTTTTCATCCTTTTGACCAACAAATAAAGTTATTGTTCAAAGGGTAGTGTCACTGAGTGGTCATCGTCAGATTTAACAAGACAACATTGAGAGATCATTGTCGGATGTGACAAGACATTATTGTATAGTCAATGTTGAATGTGACAAGATATTATTATATGGTCATTGTCGAATGCGACCAGACATCAAATTATTATACTGTGTAAAATTGATTGATTCGACTTAGCATTTGTGGACTATAAAATTGTACAAAATGTAGGTATTGATATGTAATTACAGAAAAATGTAAATAAGGTTAAGAATATTGTAAAAATGTGATGTCATATCATGCACATGTGCAGATGATTATGAAAAATGTTTAAATGATAATGAATTGATAAGAAATTCTAATATATAGAGAATTATTAATAAATTATGAAAAGTAAAAAAATATGACAACTTATTAATAAAATTCTGAAGTAAGGGTGATATCAATAATTTGTCAATATTTATTTATATATGAAAATTGTATTTTGTGCCCTTTAACAATCACAAAGAAAGCCTAAATCCATTAATTTTGAGCACGGAGAACAAAAATTGAGTGTCAACATGAATATCTTTAACCAGATTCCTCGTTTTCTTCCTAACATGATAAAGACTACCCATGGACAACCTGTTGTGAGCATCAGCAACCACATTAGTTTTACCTGCATGATAGTGCAGACTTATGTCATAATCCTTTCACAACTCAAGCCATTGCCTTTGTCTGAGATTCAACTCTTTCTGAGTGAACACATACAACAAGCTCTTGTGATCAGTGAAAATGTCAACATGCACTCCATAAAGGTAATGACGTTAAATCTCGAGTGCAAAACTACAACCGTCAAATCTAAATCATGAGTAGGATAATTCTTCTCATGATCTTTCAATTGTCTGGATACATAAGCTATCTCCTTACTATGCTGCATAAGTACACAACCAAGTCCCACCTAGGATGCATCACAATAAACAACAAATCCCTCTGTGCCTTTGGGAAGGGCCAAAACTAGCGCAGTAGTCAACTTGTTCTTTAATCTTTCAAAACTATTCTCACAAGCCTCGGACCATAAGAGCTTCACTTTCTTCTACATTAACCTGGTAAATGGGGAAACTATAGATGAAAACTTTCTACAAATCTCCTATAGTATCATGCTAGACCCAAGAAGCTCCTAATGTCGGTTGAAGCCATGGGTGTAGGTTATTTCTGTACTATCTCAATCTTTTGGGGGTAAACCTTAATCCCTTCACTAGAAACTATGTGCCCCAGAAAGTTACTGTGCTGATCTAGAATTCAAACTTAGAAAATTTAGCATACAACTTTTTGTCCTTGAGGTTCTGAAGTACGAGTCAGAGGTGATTGACATGATTCTCTTCACTCTTGGAGTAAACTAGAATATAATCAATAAAAACTATGACAAATAAATCCAAAAACTGTCTGAATACCCTGTTCATGAGGTCCATAACAGATGCAGGTTCATTATTCAATCCAAAGGATATGACCAAAAATTAATAATGACCATATTGGGTTTGAAAGGCTTGAGAATGTCAGATTCCCTAACTTTTAACTGTTGGTGACCCGAATAAAGGTCTACCTTAGAGAAACATCTAGCACCTTAAAGCTGGTCAAAAAGATCATAAATTCTAATAAAAAGGTACTTATTCGTAACAGTGACTTTATTCCACTGTCGATAATATATGCATATACTGCGCAAATCAACTTTCTTATGCAAAAGAGAATATGGAAGCAGCCCAGGGAATGACACTGGGATAAATGAAACCTTTATCAAAAAGGTCTTTTAACTGATTTTTTAATTATTTTAGTTCTGCAGGAGCCATTTTGTACGGTAGAATAAAAAGAGTTTGAGTGTCGGGCAGTGCGTCAATACCAAAGTCTATCTCCCTATCTGGGGAACCCCATGGAGGTCATCAGAAAAGACTTTAGGAAATTCATTAACTATTGGTATTGACTGGAAAGAGGAACTCTCAGTACTGGAATCCTTGAACCAAACTAAATGGTACAAATAGCCCTTGGATATTATCTTAGGGGCTCTAAGATAAGATATGAACTTTCCTTTAGGTGCAAAAGAATAACCCTCCCATTTTGTAACTGTCTCATTAGGAAAATAGAAGGTGACTTTCCTGGTTCTACAGTCTAGGGTAGCACAATAGGAATGAAGTTATCCATCCCTAGAATCACATCAAAGTCTACCATGTCAAGTTCTACTAGGTCTACCGGAGTATCTCGATGAAAAACAAGACACCACATAATTCTTATAAACTTGTCTAGCAATAATAGAGTCACCAACAAGGGTAGAGACAAAGAAGGGTTCAAAAATATTTTGGGGCTCAAAACAAAAACTTATTTCCTCATAAAGGGTCATATAATATAGAGTGAATCCAGGATCAAGTAGCACCTAGATATCACGAGAAAATATCTGTAACATATTCCTAACAACCTCTGGTGAAGCTTCTGAGTCCTGAAGAGTAGTTAAGGCATACAAGCAATTACGACCACCACTTTTACATGAAGTAATACCCTTAGATGGAGGAGCTGATGAAGCAGTTTTTGCCTTAGTGCTCCTAAGACTTCCTTTAGTCGAGGGACAATCTCTCTGAAAATTGCTTGACTAACCGCAAGTATAACACAACCTACTCCTAAAATAACACTTCCTCGAGTGATTCTTTTAACAATTGTTACAATAAAGGTGTGACCTAAAGGTCTGAGTCACACTCTCTTAAGACTGAGTGCCCTAAATCTGTGGCTCATTACTAGGTTGATAATGTTGCTCACCAAAAGTTCTAGCAGGCGCATTAGCTAATGACTGAACATTACCCTAAAATTTCTTCTTAGACCATTTCTTGCCCGATTTTCCACCCTGTTGCTAATTCGTATCCTGATCTACAGGCCTAGCTCTCCTAACCTATCTCTCTTCTATTTTTGTGTGCCTCTTCTTCTTTTCTTTCACTTGTTGCATATACACCACCAGATTGGAGATATCCATGTCACTATTTAGTATTTCCTCCTTACACTCTAATACCAAATCATCAGAAAGACCAGACGTAAATTTTCTCATACGAGACCTCATATTGGACACCAACTCTGGGGCATAACGAGAAAGCTGGGTGAATTTTTAATGCATATTATTTGACACTCATCTTACCCTACTTTAGATTCACAAATTCCTCAACCCTAGCATTCCTTAATTCCTAAGAAAAGAAGTGATCCAGGAAAGCATCCAAAAACTCTTCCCATACCGCAGGTTTAGCATTTTTACCTCTATACTCTTCCCACTCATGATACCACTGGTAAGCCATCCCTTTCAACTGGTGAGAAGCAAAATCCACTCCCTCCATATCACTAGCATATATAACTCAAAATATCTTCTCCATGTCATCTATAGATACTTGAGGATCTTCCCCAGCCTTGGAACCTATAAAAGTGGGTGGTTTCAACCTCATAAATTGACCAACCCTGGTGGACTTAGATGAACTGGTGATAGAACTTACATTTATTGATTGATGAGACTATGATGCTGCAAGCTAAGCAAACATATAGATAGACTGACAGAACTCACTATTTAAGACCTCTCTCTGTGGAGACTGAGTACAGTTGATACCAACCTGAGGGGCTTGAGGGGGACTAGTCAGGAATGGTAGAACCCCTGAAGGAGCAATAAATTTTAGAGCACAGGCTCTATACCAGGTTCGCAATCCATAAGTAGGGTGGACCTTCTCAACATTTGTCCTAATATGAACAGAGGGTCTTACTAAGGTGTTTTGACCATTGAATCTTCGGGGAGGCATGATTTAAAAATCCAAAAGTCAGGAGTTAAGAGAATTTCATTGTAATTAGACTCTATAGCACGAACTAGAACATGAAAAGAAAAACATTCCTAAATACCTTGTACCATCCTCCTTATAAGTGTGATATTCTACACACCCATAAAAAGAACTCTATTCGGCATGGATTCATAAATACCTTGAGATCCTAAATCGTGCTCTAATAGAAATATTATCACGATCCGAGCTGAGACTCTAGACGCAACGGGCATCCCAAACCACAGAGGTCCGAGAGACTCCTTAGCATACTATCATGAGCATAATTCCCATGTAAAGAAAACGATAAAATAAAACATGGGAAATATCATAATCATACTTATTACATCAAGTCATACTGAAACATAAACTTGAACTAGTTTATGTAGCCTCTACTGATGAATTATCTGTCTAAGCTAGGATAACACCCCCAATCGGATCATAAAATTTTAAAAAACTAAACATATAAGTAAATGCCTTTAGAAAAAAGGAGGATCACCTACTTTTAACTTTTAAGGAAGCCTACTAATGTGTTGGACCACAAGACTAAGCCTCAAAACCTACATTATGAGACAATGAAACTGCTCGGACGGTCAATACTTGAAATGTATTGATATACAGAACTAACCAAAAATAAAATATATTTTTATACATCATCACAAGAGTATTATGAAAATAATTTAGCAAAGTGGAAGAAAGTACATAGGCAGAAATAAAGTAAAAGTTGTGATCAATCTTGTAAAAACATACACAAAACTCTTTGTTTTACTTCTAGGCTAGATGGTTTCCCGATATACATAATACCTATGGGCTATATTTGTCCACTATTAACTTGTTGATCAAGCCCTCAATCCAAGTTACCGCAAGGATTGGAGTCTCTGCATGATAGTACACAAGATCACAAAGCACGTGTACCATAATTCCTATTAGGACAACATGAAATCCCATATTGATAAAACACGATTTTCAATAATGAATCTTTCATCTCGTGCCTTATCAGTTAACCACCTCTTTCTCTTTAAGCCAAATTTTAGCCTCTTAAAAATCATACTTCATACTTATAAACATTCATTTCTTTCATGTTAAGGGCATTCCGTAATAGGTATCATCACATCTAGACTTACAAGCCGTATCATATCATATCATATCCGTAACTCTTTTATATGAAAATATGTTATTTGGCTATCAAAATAATTTAAACATCACATAAGAGTTCTTATCCCAAAGGGGTATAAAGATTAGGCAAATCATTCTCCTTTCAAGACTTTAAACTTTGGATGGTTATCCCTTGCATAAATCACATCAAAACTTCATTAGAACAAAAGAACATTTAGAAAGTAGGAAAACACCCTCCTTTTGTAACACTTGACTCGGGGTGGTTCAAGGGTAAAGCTAGTAAAACCTTCACTTTAGGCTTCCAAAATTTTTAATAGTAAACTCTATAATTTCAACTTCACAAGATTGTGGAATACATTTTAAAAAAATATCTAAAAAAAATAATAAAAAAATAGAAAATTTATCTCATTTTTACAAGAAATATTTTAGAACTTCGAACTAAACAACTCAAACTTTATATGAATAAGTAAAGTTTTAACAACAACATCCAAGTTAATGCGATGCAAATAAATGACTAACATCTTATTAATTAGAATTAATTCTGATTTTTATTAATAATCATATTAATGTGTGAAGTTAAATGTTATGTGTCTTTTAAAAATATACATTAAAAACAATAAACAAATAAAACAACTCTAAATTATTATAATAGTATTTTTGTATGTATGTTTATATATGTAATACCTTAATTGATTAATCTAGGACTAGGTGTGAGTTCTCATAATGTCAACTACAATAGATGACAGAGCCTATTTGATAATTTACAATAGATGGATAATCTATTACAATATATGACTTAATCCATTTGATAATTTACAACAGATTGGTAATCTGTCAGAATAGATGACTTAATCTGCTTGATAGTTTACAATAGATTCGTGATCTGTCGCAACAAATAACGTCATCTATTTGATAATTTACAACAGATGGGTAATATATTGCAACAGATAACATAATTTGTTTGATGTGATCTAATAGAAAATACATCTGTTGCAACAGGTTGAACATTTGCTTATATATAATTCAATTGAGTTCATATGTTAGACTAATACCTTAATCGAATGTGAGTTCTCATAGGGTCAACTACAACTTCAATTGAGTCTTTTGGCAATTACATGATGAGACGGTACTGCGTTCCTCCCGACCAGAGTCGTCAATCGATAACTCTAAGCCGAACCGATTCTTACTACCTCATATGTTAGACTAATACCTTAACTGATTAATCTAGGACTAGGGTACTAATACCTTGATTGAATAATCTGGGACTAGGGGTGAGTTCTCATAGGGTAAACTATCGATTAATCTAGGACTAGGGGTAAGTTCTCATAGGGTCAGCCACAATAGATGGCAGTGCCTATTTGATAATTTACAACATATGGGTAATCTTTTGTGACATATGACAATCCATTTGATAATTTACAACAGATGGGTAATCTTTCACAATAGATGACTTAATATGTTTGATAATTTACATCATATTCGTAATTTATTATTACCTAATCTGATTGATAATTTACAACAGATGAGAAATCTGACGCAACATATTGACCATTTGTTTTTTACAATTTCAATTAAGTTCATATGTTAGACTAATAGTACCTAAATTGATTAATCTAGGACCAGGGGTGAGTTTTCATAGGTTCACCTCCTAGAGTACTCAGTCAACTACAACTTCAATTTTTTTTATACAATTTCAATTGAATTACCCTTTTGGCAATTGCATGATGAGGGGGTTAAAAATCACGCATATATTTTATGATTTTAAAAATAATTAAGATCAATTCGGACCAAATTAACATTTTCAAAACTACTTGTCATTCTTTTCCAAAATACAAATCAACCCATACAAAACATTTCATCATTTTAAATCTCAAGGTCTCGCCCTTTCTCTCTCATTCTCACTGAACAATACAGTACTGACAACAACTACTCAAGAAATTTGCTCAACCCTCCACAACAGATCGCTTTTCTTCTCATTTTCAACCACATAGGTGTTATTTTTGACTTTATTCTTGTTTGAATTAGTCATTTTCTTTGTTTTCATAGGAAACAGAGTTTGATAAGAGCTCTATATTTGTTTTTTTCTAAAAAATAAGGGTTTTTAAGTTACTGATGAAAAATAAAACTTTTAGTTCTATTATCTTCGAGAATGGGTTTACAATTTTGATTTTTGATGGTAAAATCATAGGAAGAACTCGAGAAATCCATAGTTTCCATCGCAGTATTCCATTGACTATCATGGTATTATTGGATGGTGGTGGTGGTGGTGGTGGTGGTGGTGTTTGTGGTCCTCGTGGTGGCACTGGTGGTGGAATTGGTTGGTGGTGTTTGTGGTGGTTGTCGGTGGTGGCGGTATTCGTGGTGTTTGTTTGTTTGTTGGCATTGGTTAGTGGTGTTTGTGGTGGGTGGTGGCTGTTGGTGTGCCGGTATTCGTGGTGTTTGAAATGTATTTTTTAAAATATATGCATACATCAATTATAATGTAGTTTTTGTTTTTCTTTGTCTGTAGGTAAAACATGTCTCCCAAAAGAAAAGAAAGTGAAACTGGATCAACGTCTGACCACTCAAAAAAAAGGCTACAGTATAGAGGGATTCGGAGGAGCTTCCTAAACAATCTCAGTCAGGGAAAAGTGAAGCTAAGGAGAGATATGAAAGCAACATTGGGGGATGTGGACAAGGGTCCATAAATGGTGATGAAGAAAATAAAAGTGAGAAAGAGGGGGAATTAGAGAGTCAGAAAGAGAAAGAGGATGATCATCAACATGATGATAATGGATCACCGATGAGGCATGAGTTAATATCGATACCCCAGCATGATACTGTCAAAACTTTTAGTATTGACAGGTTTCAAGTTGCGATGCCGATAAATAACTCAGAAGTAAAATAACTAACTGGTCAAATTGTACTTAAATGTCAGATAGGGAAAAATTTTGAACATTTTATGAAAATTATGAAGAACAAGAACATACGTGGACTTTTTAAGAAGAGCTGCTTTGGACGCTTTCTTGAGATGCCTGAGGACCCCTCTGCCCATATTCGTTTCCCTATGATGATGGTATATGGTCTTATCAAGCGCAGGATCAAGTACATGGGGGATGAAAAAGATTCGGAGGAGGGGGCAAAAAGAAGATGGATGAAATCTGGATGAACTACTATGGAATGCCTATTTGTTTTGGCTTGCAAGAGTTTGCCATAGTGACGGGCTTGAGATACCATCGTCCAGAAGGACCACCATCCCGCAAAAGATCCAAGGCAAGAAAATGCAAGAAAAAATAGATGGGTTGTTTGACATTGCTCGACGTGGCTACAAAGCATCGGATTTGTTGATAGATCTCGAGGATAAAACCATACCAGAGAAGTACAGGGAGCAATTGTACTTAGTTTGGTTTGCCCATTCGGTTATATTGGCAAGAGACGTCAACAAGGTCATAGAAGATGATTTGTTGGCGTGAGCTGAGGATTTTGATAAATTCAACAATTATACCTAGGGATATGATAGCTTCTACTTGATTGTCCAATATTTACTGACAAAGCTATCCTCAGGGACAACTACATTATATGACTTTCCTTGGGCTTTTATCGTAAAATTAATCACTAATTTTACTCATCCATTAATTTATATTGAATATAGTTATTATGATTTTTTTTGCTTGCTTCCTGTTTACATTTTTTAGGTTTGGGCATTTGAAGCCATTCCTCCCCTCCGAAAGCAGTTAATGGATTACCTGGATGAGGTTTCTCATCCAAGGATGTTTAGGTGGTTGGCTGCAAAGAGCAACACCAATATTAAGGAGGCTGATCCCTTTAACCCTCCGGATGATGCAGTACGTCTTCTTCATGTAAAATAACTCTACTCAAAGATAAGAAATATATTGAAAAGATGTTATATCTATAGATGTTATATCTGATGCACCAGATGGGACATCTGTTGCGACAGGGTATAACTTGCATCAGATTACCCAGCTGTTGATTTGGTTCTCTGAACCCGACTCCTAAAAGATTAATCATCTACTGCAAATTATGCAACAGATGTTTAATCTAATAACATATTGTTCATCTGTTGTGACGTACAGATTATCTGTTGCATAACAGATTGCCCATCTTATGAAACTATTACAATAGATGATTGATATTTTGCATCAGATTATCCATGTGTTTCTCTATTTTTCTGAACCAGACTCAAACGGATTTTAACCATATACTGCAAACTATGCAACAAATGGTTTTTTTAAATGTAGCCCAACTGTGAAAACTATTATATTATATGATTTAAATGCATCTATCTTTTTTTTCTTTTTTATAGGTTGTGCATCCATGGATCATGCCTACTAAGGAGGAATCGGTGATGACTTCTTATATTACTCTAGGTCATGTTGATACTATAGCAGACCCAATAGTGGAGTTAATAAAGAAGGAATTAGCTAGAGCAACAGCCATAAGAAGAGCAGTTAGGCAAGGTCAGTCAAATGTTGAGGCTCTTTATGACTAACCTTTTACTAAGGTAGATCTGAGTGCTTCTTCTGTTTAAGTTGTTGGTGTTGGTGGCAGGCATGCTGATGCTTCTACCACTCATGATAATGAGCATGTTGATGCTCAATAAAGAATAAATATGTTTGAAAATACCCCTTTTCGCCCTTACACAGGTCCCTATCACCCCTCTTCACCCTCATATTCTCATTGCGAATGCGATGAGTGCAAGGACAGACAGGATAAACTCTTTGAAAAAGTAGAGGCTATTTTTAAATTTATCGAGGAATTCAAATCCAAGAGGTATGTCATACTATCCAAGAAGGTTAGGGAGCCACACACCCCTACAGTGTTGGTTAGGAGAAAGAAAAGAAAAATTAGAGACGTACTCTCCGCTCAAAAATCAAAAGAAATAGCAATTCCTCCCTTTCTAAAAAGCTGTTGAAGTTCAGGGTCCATTCAAGAGGTGGACATATACGCGAAACTTGGCGCTGAAGAGAAGAGAGATTTGCGACAGGCCAAGAATGCCAAGCCAGGCGCACCAGATTACCCCAGGCCTCCCTTTTCCCCCCAAGATTTCTAGACTTTGACTAATATGCGTATGCCGTACGAGAACAAGGAAATTTTACTTTTCCTAATCTAGCCCTTCTAATCTAGCCCATGAAGAAGAAGCTACGCAATAGATTTCACATCTATTGCAATAGCTGGGTATACTGGTGCAACTGGTAGTGGTTCTGTTGCAACTTATTATCCATCTATTGCATAAATTGTGTTGGATTATTGATTCAGAGAAACCTATGCAACAGATGGACCATCCATTGCATCTTTACAATTACTAACCTATTTAAAAATTGACTTCATATCTCACAGCATGTTGATATAATTCTCTTCCTTATGAGGAAAAGGTAAGTAACGTACTGGGTAACTTATGACGTTGTCGATAGGATAAGAGACCTCAACTTCTGCAAGAAGCTCAAGGATAGGTACGATCAACTCAATGGAGATGCATCAGCCCTTGGCATAGGACTTGATTTCCTAGTTCCTATGTTGGTCTTGGATGAAGAAGAAATGATAAAATATATTAGAGGGGACAGGTCAAATCCACATGGCAAGAGTTGGACCGAGGAAAAAAGGATTCTTGCAGTAATTAGCATGAACGGCATACATTATCGGGCTATTGAGATATTACTCGATGAGGAAAAGATTAATGTTTATGACTCTAACGTACCTTTCATCAATGATTTTGATCTTTTTCTTCTCGTGGAGCCATTGATGGTGTTGTTTCCCATCTTGTTGAGGGAGAGTAAACTGATGAATCATTTGCCAAAGGAATTATTGATAAAGAAATCATGGGATTTTGAAGGTCGAAACAAGGGAATGATCCTTCCAAAAGATGATACCGCTAAAGCAAGCTACTGCACGCTCTTGCACACATCAAATGTTTGTTGACCGGCATAGAAATGGCCGAGCCAACGACTTTTCTGTGTGACAAAGTTGTGGCAAACCTGCAGGAGGTCTGGGCTTATTGGGTACTAATTGGACGCTTGAAGCCTGTGTATATAGAAAAGCATGTGAAATAGAAATTTTTAATTTCAAGTCATCCTTCACTTTATTACATGTACATGTAGTGGCAATAATTTTTTTCTGATGAAAGTTGAGTTTTTTATAATGCAATAGATTAAATTGTCAATCTGTTGTAAAATATATTTAATCCCTTCTGGCAGATAGTTTATCTGTTGCAATAGGTTGGTCATCTATTGCATTACGTAGATGTTATTTCTATGAATAATCTAATAATCTAAGTCTAATCTGTTGCAATAGTGGGAAGACCTGTTTGATAATTTCCAACAAATGACCTAAATTTTACAACATATGCCTAAATCTTTTTGATATTTTTCGATAGTTACGCTTGAATATCTATGTGCTCGACAACACCAAACCAGTAGCAAATACACACACCACCATGAAAATTTCAGCAATTAGGCTTAAATATCCATGTGCCCAACA
>NW_025847926.1:53190-127274 GCF_002878395.1 Capsicum annuum | reverse complement strand
TAGTGGCAATTTTTTATGTCCAACTGAATGTTTATAATGCAACAGATTTTCCATATATTGTAACAGTTATCCTACCTTTTCTGACATATAATTTATCTGTTGCTATAGGTTGGCCATCTATTGTACTATCTCAATGTTTTTATCTAAAGTCCATTTGTAGCAACAATGGGAAGACCTATTTGATAAATTCCAATAGATCACCTACCTATTGCAACATATGTCTACATCTGTTCGATTTTTCCAATAGATGTGTCGTCTGTTGCAAGCAATATTTGAATTTAGTATTCCTTTTCAATTAATAAGTTCAAATCTAAGGAATAAATAAAATTCGTAGACAAAATAAAATAAATCGAAGCCTTCATAAATTAGCTAAAATAAGTAAACGAATAAATGAAATGTAAAAAATTGTTATGGGTACAGATCTCAACAAATACATCAACAACAATTTAAGTATACTGCCAAGAATTGCTTTGACAAGCTCAAGCTATAAAGATCTACTCAGTATAGACAAGTTGTTCTTTATTCGGTGCTATGGAATTTGGCTTTGCTTGTCGTGGATCTTTATTTTCTCTTACGTACGATTTATGCACTTTATGTTCTCCATATTTCCATAAAAAGAGTAGCATATTGAAATGTTGTTCAGCAGTAGCTTCTTCTACATCCACCTGGAAAGCCAAAATTGGTCAATGCTATTCACGGAGATACAACAAAATGGAAAACGATAACTCATCTTTTCTAGCAAATCAAATAGGTCTTTCTCCTATTTTAAATTATCCCAAACAGATTATATTCTGTTGCAACAATGAATCAACTGTTTGGAAAAAATTCTACATGAGAAAGACACTGTGATAATTTCCAGCGAATAAATCATCTGTTGCAACATATAAATCATCTATTGCAGCAGATAGGTCATCTGTTGGTACAAATAAAAGTGGTACAAAGAGCTATTTGATTTGCTAAAATAGACGAGACATATATTGCACCAGATAAAGTATCTGGTGCAACAGGTTAGTCAACTGTTGTAACAGATGTATATATTTGTTTGATAATTTTCAGCAAATGTGTCATTTGTTGAAACAGATATGTGTCTGTTTGCTTTGTTAGTTGAAAGACATAATATATTCACCTTCTTCAGCTCGTGCTTCTCTCCTTTAGACATTGTACGTTGCGCAGTGCAACACACAGACAGAAGAGTTACAATTTTGCTTTTTTGGATGCTTGATAATGCCCTAAAAATCACTCTCCTTCTCCTCTTAGGCCTAATCTCTAATGGAGCAGATGGAAATAAAATCCTATTTGATGGAATGAGACCTCTCTTAGATGTCAATTCATTTACAGAAGCAGTTAATGCATTAATGGCATTAATCACTGCATCATGTTTAGCCCTGCAGTCTTGACATTTGCATGCAGAACATTCGCTGGGAGAGGCAAAATCTGTATAACCAGTATGATCATACTCATAATGGTTTTCTTTAAATACTATAAGAGGAGCATTATTAGCACCAACAGCAGCACCACTACCACCACCAACAGCTCCATCACCACTAAGACCATCAACAACAATAACCCCAGCCTCCAAAATTATTTTTCTTGTAATAGTTATTGCTCCAAACAATTCTATTTTTATTCTGTCGATGAACTTAGGGTCCGATAAAGTTTGCACAGACCATAAAGTAAGAAAAAATGGCATCTTCAACTCTCGATTGGTCGGAACTAGCGACGGATGCACAATCTAACATAAATCATTACATATATTAGAATGATGATTAGATCATTTAAAAAAAATCATTAATTAAAATAAAAAACTCAAGATCCTCGGAGAGCTTTATTAAACTGAGGCTTATGTTGTTGTTAATGTCTCTCGCCCAAAGAATATTATGTACAAACCAAACCAAGAACAATGACTGCTTGTGCTTCTTTGAAAGTCCTTTACCTTTCAATGCTTCTATCAAATTTTTATTTTTGAAGCTTGGACCAATAATAGACAAAAGGTCATCATGATCACACGACTTGCCTTTGCCTTTTTTAGGTGTGCCGGGTGCTTTTTTTTTTTGTTAGAATAGGTATAACTTGAGAAGGAGGATAAAATTTTAGTCCAGTAACTATGGCAAACTCCTTCCAACCAAAACAAATAGGCAGGCCACAGTAATTTATCCATACCTCATCCATCTTATCTTTGTTTTCATACATAAACCTACGCATGAGAAGTTCATATACCATTTTCATTTGGAAATGAATAGTGTTGTCCTCCAGTAAATTAAGATATTTTCCAAAGCAGCTGTCCCTGAAATAAGAATCCAATTTTTATTCTCGAAGTAATTTTCTGAAGGGGTCGAAAGATTTTCCCATTGCTGATTTAACCACGAAATCACCCATTAAATCTACGGCACCATCGTACTGCATTTTTATAGGATAACGATCAATGCTGAAGGCTTTGACCAGCTCTTCGATGGAAGGGCTATTAGCATCTGCATCATCTCTTTTGAAACATCCTTCCTCCCTGTATTCATCATATTCTGCTCTCGATTGAGATAATGCTTGTAAAGTAAGCTCATAGAGTGGTGGATGTAGCCTAGCTGCTTCACATATTCCTTTACTTGGACTTGATTCGATTTCTGTTCTTTTGGGAACCATATTATCTAAAATTAATAGGAACATAAAATAATATATTATTGTTGATTAATGCATCATTAAAAAGGGATAATAGTAATCAAACAAGCAAAATAGTAAAATAATAGTTGATCTATTACACCAGGTAGTATATCTGTTGTAGCATATAACCAAACTATTGCAGAGAATGAGTAATCTGTTGTAACAATACAAAACATATCACTCATCTTTTAAGACAGATGAATGGTCTGTTCAACAAATCACACAACTATTGTAACATTATCTGTTGCAACATATGAATGATCTATTGAAATAGTTAAATAATCTGTTGCAATAATAAAAAACATATCACTCATCTACTGAGAAAGATGAATGGTTTGTGCAACAGATCACACATCTGTTGCAACATATGAGTGATCTGTTAGAGCAGTTAACTAACCTGCAGGAACGGCTGAGTAATCTATTACAATAATACAAAATATATCACTCATCTATTGAGAAAGATGAATGGGTTGTGCAACAGGTCACACATCTGTTACAACACATGAGTGATCTATTAGAACAGTTATCAACGGTCAATATTATTTAGATTTCTTCCAACATAGGATCGTCTATCGTGGCAGATAAATGATCAATTAGAAAAATAAAGTCTTGTACATTTCTTGTAGGAAGAGTTGATAGAATTTTATCCAACAGGAGGTTCATCTGTTGCATCATATCATTAATCTGATGGTTCTTCCATTGCACCAGATGGTTAATTCATTGCATCAGATTTTTTTATTTGATGCTTAATCTATTGCAATATATGGTAAAGCTGTTGCATCAGATAGTTACTCTGTTGCATCAGATTATTAATCTGTTGCATCAAAATTGTAATCTGATGGTTCCTCTGGTGCATCAGATGGTTGATCTGTTGTATCATATGATAATATGTTGCATCATATGGTTAATATGTTGAACCATATGGGTAATCTGTCGGAGGAAATAAAAAACAGTAACACAATTTTGTTCAACAAAGAACAGAAATTTCACCATTTTTACCTAGAACAAGAACAGAACAAATCAAACCAAATTTTTGTTTTGTTTTTATAAACACAAACAATAAAAATAAAACTTCAAAAAAATGCAACAAACAACAAAATATCATAATTCACTTCAAAAAAAAAAGAAATACCAGAAATTAGGGTTTTATTCAGACCGCATTTCAAATTAGTGCAACAAATATTGAAATTGTTAATCAATACTATAAAAGAAGTTGGCTCAAGTTCCTCATTTTCTTCAAAACTAAAAATGCCATAAATTTTTACTTGTGAAAGAAGAAAAGGAACGATGTAGAATTTGAAGTTGTTGTGGCCGGAGAGCAAGGTTGTCATGTCGATTAAAGGTTGAAGTCAAAAAGAAACTAGAAGCCCAACTATTTGTAGTCGGATGTTGAAGTCGCCTAGGATTAAAATGAGAAATTTGCAGAACAGTTGGTTGGGAGAGAGTTGAGAGAAGATGTCGAGACAGAGATAAGAGACAGGTTGATTGAATTAAAGAGGGAAACTTGAAGCCTAACTATTTGTCGCCGGAGGTAGAAGTCGTCGGGGGTTGAAGGGAGAAATTTTGAAGAACTGTTGGTTGGGAAAGAGTTGAGAGAAGTTATCGAGATAGATGGGAGAGTGGTTGATTTGGATTAGAGAGGGGTGTGGGTTGGGTTGATTTATATTTTTTAAAAGATTAGAAAGTTTTGAAAATATTAATCAAGTCTACAATTAACTTAATCAAGTTTCCTAATAATGTTTGACCCTATTTGTTGGTCAATATCACTAATCTTTCATTCAAGACTTAAAAGACACGTTTCCTTCAATTTTCTCAAGTTTCATCATAAAAGAGAAAATTTCATAAGTTATTCTCTTAAATAAATTCTCGAAATCCATAACATTTATGCACATTAATACGATTTGAAATTCATAGAGAAACTATAATTAAGCCCATGTGTGTTAGGTTCATTCTACATACCTCAAGTGGAGAAAAATTGATTCAAAATTCAACCTTGGACTCTCTTACTCCCTTTGTTCTTAATCCTTGACTTAGATAGGACTTGAGGATTATCCTCAATTAGAGAGAAGGAATATTAGGGGATAATTTTAGGTGTATATGGATCGAAATATCCCTCAAGAATACTCAAAAGATTGCAAGAACCAACAGAAAATAGGGGTGGAACATGGCGTGACCCCCAATGCACAGAGGCAGCGTCGCAACGCGACCCCCATTGCATAAGGGATGCCTCGTAGTGCAACCTCCATCACGCATGGCACCCCTCGTGGCACAAGCCCTCTGCGAGGTTGAGGCAATATCCCCTTGAGGCAACCCTTGTGGTGTGAGGCCATTGCATGGGCCCCCTCGCGTCGCTTGCTTTCTATTTTCATCTAAAAGTGTCCCCAAGTCATCCCAACTCATATTCAAGTGGCTTATCTTCGATCTAGGGGTCTAATAGACTTATTTTAAGCTCTATTTACATGTGGGAAAATCCGAGGTGTCACAATTTAATGTACAAAAAATCACACCTATCATTGCTTAAATAAAAAAGTATTGAACTAGGACCAGGGTTCCCATTTGATGCTCTATCAGTGTTATACTTGAACCACTCTTGACTAGGTAGATTCTATTTTGTTGGTACCCAAATTTGAGGCCTGTACTTCAGAAGAAAATAGGCCTGGGGAACTTCTTTCAATCCAAGGATACAAAAATAAAGTTTGAACTTTAGCCTAGGAGATTCATTCAATAGTGGTCATAATGTGAAAAGTACAAATGCATACACTTTTAGAAGGGTGATATTAATCTTTTCAAGATTAATTCCTTTATAGTGGTTTATACAGGAGTACATTTCATACTTTTACAACTAATTCCACTTATTAGATCTGAAGCAATCTGACCCGAATCGAGATGAAATATCAAAGGCTTAGAGCAAGCTTCATTTGGTCTTGTTTACACAGTACCTGATGAGAGATTAAGGTAACTTGAAGTACAAACAACCTAAAACAACAATATTTGTATCTAAGTTAGGATATTACTAAGAGATTGACAATAAATCGGATAAATAACGCACACGGATAAGCCCAGCTGAAGCAGATGAGCAGAGAACAGCAGACGCAGATCATCTTCCTAGCACTCTAATGGCAATGAAGAGCAGAATTTAGAAAGCTTAGAGTGTTCTAAGGAGCTACTTTCCTCTTTCATTTTTTGTTTCCTATTTTTTATCGTCTTTGTGTGGATAATTTGCATTTGTTTTGGTCTTGGGTCTGCTCTTGGGTTCAAGACTTGTAAATATTTTGATGCTGAAATAAAAGGAAAAAGGGCATTTTATAACACTTTTGAAAACAAATAGCCTAAGGCCTAATTTGTTTGCACTTAATGGAGTCTGAATCTGAATGGTTCAGACTTCAGACCATTAAGTGCATTTTTATTTTATTAAGGTTTTAACTCTTAATAGGTTTAAATAGGTCTTAATTATTCAGATCTAGAACCAAGTCTTAATAGGTTTGAAGGGATATTTTGGTGTTGGATAATATTCACCACTCTATTCATAATCAGCAGTCACCACCACTACCACCTTTGCCACCGTCACCATTGTCAACCACCACCACCAACCACCTCCACCATTATAACCACCATCAACAAAAAATTCTGCTATCAACCACAATTGTCAACCACTACCACACCTACTACCTCTTTTATTCTAATTATATTCACCGTCATCATTGTTGTCAACAGCACCACAATCAGCAACCACTACCGGCTAATCCCTACTACCAACCAACTCATCTATCACAACTATTAACCACTAACTACCACTAATACATCACAACCTCTATACATTCTTTGGCAGCCTCCACTATTGTCACTAGTAACGCCACCTCTACCACCACTTCAACCAGCATCATCGCTACAATTTATCTCTACTAACAACCATCTCCACCATCACAACAAATAACATCTCTAACTAGCACCAATACATCATCAATCATCATGCATTCATGTTTCAACCAACACAATCAACACCTTAAACTACTAACATCAAGCAATGTCACATCACAACAACCACCACCACCATCAATCGCCATCATCATAATAGTCACTACAATACCAACCATTATAATTATCACCACCAACATATTAATGACAAACATCAATCATTGTCACCGCAACCACCGTTATAAATCATTTCCACTAGCACTAACAAACATAAATATTTTTTCTCAATCAAATACTAATAATGTTGTTGTATTAAATTATATACTTTTTTAATATATAATTAATTTTTTATTTGAATTGTATTTTTTATTTTATTATGTATATAAATAAAAAAAATTACACATTCAGATGTTGCAAAACAAACAGTCTTAATTATTCAGTTTTCAGATCTAGAGACAACATCTTAATCATTCAGATGTACATTCAGATTCAGACGTCTGAATCTTAAAAAAAAATGGAGCCTAAGTTTGAAAACTTTTCAAAAAATGGCCAGTCGGATATATTATTTTCGCGTTATAGGCATTTCTTAATTTTGGTCATTTTGGCCTACGTAGTCCATCTATAGTCCATATACAATACTAATATAGTTTATATATAATACTGATACAGTATTCAACTTGGGCAATTCGGCCCTTTTAAAAATATTTTAATGTTTTTTGCTATAAATTTTTTAACTGATTAAATATTCTATTTTTTTTATTATTTAAAAATAATAATTAAATTATATAAAAATGATATAATTGTTAAATAAAATATGTATCTGTATAAGATATATGCATAAAAATTGTATAATTCTATCAAATATGTGCATGTATAAAATACATAGAAAGTGTATGAAAATTATATAATTGTTGTATAAAACGTGTAAAAAAAATGTACAGTTATTGTATAAATTGTGTATCAAAACTGTATAATTTTCGTATAGAATATTTATATGTATAAGATTTGTATAGAAACTGTATAGAAGGTGTGTAGAAACGGTATAGAACAAGCCAGTAAATTGAATGGCTAGAAAGTAAAATTTAATTCATGGAAATAGTTTAATTTAAAGTGTCATTTGTCTCTTTTCCCCGAATTAAAATGGATTTTCAGGCCTTCTTCTTTTTTTACAAAAAAAAAAATACAAAGCAAATTGATGATACACTTGATATATGCTTTAAATATACGGTATACATATAGTGGTACAATGTATGTGTATTTGAGTATATTATATTTATTCAAAAAAATATATAATATTATTCTATTCATATATTAATGTGAATATATGTTAAGTGTATATAAATATATTGATGCGATATAAGGGTATTGGGTATTTGAATATTGGAGTAATGTATAATATATATTATTTGAGTATATCAAAATACATAATATTGTTCTTTTCATATAGAATGGTGTATCACATCAAAAATAATAACCAAACACGGTTTAAATCTGAGAAAATGTGATTTTATTTCAAATTTCTTCCTTTGTGTCTTTAGTCAAAATTTTATTATTTTCTCTATTTTGTTTGCTGTTTTGATTACATATTTTGAAGTTTATCGTTATGCTCCAATGTTTTGCTATTAAATTTGAGTGAACAAATTGGCAATTGCTGGAAGAAATGATGAAACTATATAAACTCTCAATTGAATTATAATAATTCCCTGGAAATTTTCAACATATTCTTTGAATGACAAAACAATTGCAACCCCAAGAAGGAAAAGAAAAAACAATTAAAAGGATTATGAATTTTGATATCATGCCTCCAACTCACAATATGCATGAGAACCCTTTGGCTATTAGGTTGAGCTGGAAAAGGACTTCATGGAAACATATTGAATATGAAAGATGAAAATTTAAATTTAATAATATGGAGGAGGTGGTGATGGAGAAGGAGTTGAAGATGATTGCTGATAGTATGGAGGTGGTGGTGATGGTGAAGGAGGAGGGGGTGAATTATAGTAGTAAGGTGGTGGAGGAGAAGGTGTTGATTTCTTGTAGTAGTCATTTTTTGGCGAAGAAGGCACCTTGTATTCCTGTTTAGGTGCTGAGGGCACCTTATAGTCATTACCTTCCGGAACTGATGGTTTCTTGTTGTAGTCACTCTTTGGCAAAGATGGTTTACTGTACTCTAGGGCACCTTGTAGTGGTTACCTTTTGGAACTAATGGCACCTTCTTGTAGTTGCCTTCTGGAATTGATGGTTTCTTGTAGTAGTCATCCTTCGACAAAGATGGCGCATTGTATTCTTGTTTAGGCACTAAAGGCACCTTGTAGTAGTTACCTTTTGGAACTGATGGCAGCTTCTTGTAGTTAACTTCTGGAACTGATGGTTTCTTGTAGTAGTCATTCCTTGGCAAAGATGGCGCATTGTATAGGCAGTGAAGGCAATTTGTAGTAGTTACCCTTTGAAACCGATGGCACCTTGTTATAGTTATATTTTTGGAATTGATGGCTTCTTGTAGTAATCATTCTTTGGAAAAGATGGTGTCTTGTATTCTTCTTTAGGCACTGACGGCACATTGTAGTAGTTACCTTTTGAAACTGATGGCACCATCTTGTAATTACCTTCTGGAACTGTTGGTTTCTCGTAGTAGTCATTCTTTGGCAAAGATGTTGTCTTGTATTCTTCTTTAGGCACTGACGGCACATTGTAGTAGTTACCTTTTGAAACTGATGGCACCTTCTTGTAATTACCTTCTAGAACTGTTGGTTTCTTGTAGTAGTCATTCTTTAGCAAAGATGTTGTCTTGTATTCTGCTTTAGGCACTGACGGCACATTGTAGTAGTTACCTTTCAAAACTGATGGCACCTTCTTGTAACTACCATATGAAATTGTTGGTTTCTTTTAGTAGTCATTCTTTGACAAAGATGGCACCTTGTATTCTTGTTTAGGCACTGAGGGCACCTTATAGTCATGTTCAGGCATTGAAGGCACTTTTTTGTAGCTATCCTCTGGAACGGATGGTTTCTTGTAGTAGTCATTCTTTGGCAAAGATGACGCATCATATTCTTGTTTAGGCACTGAAGGTACCTTATAGTCGTTATTGGGCAGTTGTGGCACTTCGTATGCCATGGTGCAAGTTGCAATCAAGAAAAATGCAAAAGCACAAACAAATATAGGCAGTTGCTTCTTCATTTGGCTTCCCATTGAGAGGATTTGGATTTTAAGGCTGGATGATTCTTAGACTAAAAACTAGGAAGGTTATTTGATGATTTGGATGATTATATTAATCCAAACATTTTTTCGTTAATGCTGTTCCACTAACGTCTTAAGATAATGGAAGGCCATGAATATATCATACACCTATGCTTGGCTCACTTCTAATCCAAATTTTGGTGACTTTCAAGAACACGGTTCTTGTATACGAACATACTCATTTGTAATTTATTTCATTTTTTATCTCTCCTAGGAGCACCCCTCCTCTTTGCACCTTTGGGGACTCGAACTCTCAACCTTAGCAGAGGCGTATCTAGAATTTTCAGAGGATAGGTACACTATTATGAAAATACTTCAAGTATGGTTTCACACATCTATATTTAAATATTTTTAGAAAAATTATAATACTACTAAATATGATCTAGGGAGGGGAGGATGGATTCACATGAACCCGATGACCCCTACCAGGATACGACCCCTGAACCTCAGGATTGAAAGTGATGGTGCTTAAATCCGAGCAACTTTCCCTTTTCAACATATTCATTTGTAAACTAATGGAAAAAGAGAAAATATAGAAATTGCTTTGTGGACTGGAGAACTCTTTAAAATATATTTCAATTTTCTTTTCCTTTTTAACTGCGAATCTAAACAGCAACAATCTAGTTAAATGGGAGGAAATGGAACTCTGACTGGGAAAATTAAAGGTGTCATGTAGCACTAAACAATATTTTCTTTGTCTAAACATAAAACTACCCGCTATCAATTACACCGTCTTTTTGTAGTGGACGTTGTACATGGATCTGCTGAAGCCTTTAGCAACTATTTATAAAAGTGGTCATAAGGCTAGGTTTTATCGTCGCTAAAAGTCTCAAGCTTTAACGACAATTGCTTAGTGGCAATTATAATGTGAAAAAGGCATACTTGCACCTTTAGCATCCATTTCTTTTTCCCGGTAAATTTAATTAAATTGCCGCTAAAATTCACAAACAATTTATAGATAGATATTATATTGTTGTTGGTAAACACACTATACCAACGCTACTCTCAGTTCATTTTGTCATACATAGCTGACATCATTTCTGCTTTGGTTCCTATAGAAATCTTTTTGAAGTTCCAAGTCTCCAAGACATTGACAATAAGAAACTGCTGAATCAAAAGATATGCAAATTGAAATAAACATTTTAGACTGATATATAGCTGTAGTAAATTCATAAACTCAGTGAACAAGAAAAACATGAGAAAGAAATGTTAGTACTGTCACACACTTGTTATCTACAAATCGCAGGACGTTTCTTTGAATAGTGATAATGTTAGTACGATTGAATTTCTCGACTTATTGAAAGGATAATAATCACAAAAAGTCTTGAACATTGGTTTTTATCACGTCCTCCAACTGTCTGTTCACCTCATGACATGACATATCACACAAAGCATCTATTAGACATTTGTGAAAATCAAGCATAGCAACTGGATCAAGCATAGCAACTGGATCATTCATGATCAATGGAGAAAATGTGAAAGAGAAAGTCAATTTTATTGATCCATTAGCTTTGCATTGTTGTTGTTACTCTTATTTATAGACAGATGTTGAGTTGAGTGAGCTTCTACACACTTCTACACAACTCATTGCTAGCTCAGCGTAACTGACTAACAACCTAACAACTTGAATAACAACCTAACAACTAACTCTATAGCTGACCCACCAATTAACCAACTAACTAACTACTTTATCAATGTAACAGTAACTCTATACATTTGCATATACTAACTGTGATCGTCTACATGTTGAAACACTCCCCCTCAAGCTGCAGGGTGCATTATGTTAAGCACACCAAGCTTGCCAAACAAATGTGTATGTTAAGCATGACTTAAACCCTTGGTGAGAAGATCAGCAACTTAATCATGAGTACTAACATATGTAGCTTGTATTAAGTCATTCTTGATCTTGTCCCTGACAAAATGGCAATCTATTTTAATGTGTTTTGTCCTCTCATGAAACACAGGATTATTGGCCAATTGTATAGCTGAATTACTATCACTGAATACTAGAATGGGTAGGATAATGGGATTATTGAGTTCCTGAAATAATCCAATTAGCCAGGTTACCTCTGTAACTGCTGAAGCCATGCTTCTGTATTCAGCTTCAGCAGAATTTCTGGAGATAGTGTGTTGCTTCTTGGACTTCCAAGAGATTAATGAGTCACTAAAGTGAATAACATAGCCAGTAACTGAACGTCTAGTGTTAGGGCAGGCGACCGAATTTGAGTCACACCAACAAGTAAGAGTAGCAGAAGGATCAACTTTCAACCAAATGCCTTGACCCACTAAACCCTTGAGGTATCTGACTACCCTAGTAGCAGCCTCCTAATGTGAGTGCTTGGGATATTGCATAAACTGGCTGAGGATTTGGACAGTAAAGTTGATATCAAGTCTTATGATAGTAGCATACATGAGTTTGCCTATCAGTCTTTAATAGGAGGAAACATCAGACAACAACTCATCTCCTTGTACACCTGTGGACTGATCATATTCAATAGATGTCAACCTGAGATTGGATTCTAAAGGAGTAAAGGCAGGCTTAAAACCACTAAGACCTATATCTAAAATTAACTCAAGGATGTACTTTCTATGATTTAGTATCACTCCAGAAGTTGATCTAAGGATCTCAATACCCAAGAAGTACTTGAGATAACCCAAGCCTTTCAGTCTGAACTGCTTATGCAGCTTATCTTTGGTAGCATTAATCAAAGTGTAGCTGCTGCAGTAATGAGTAAGTCATCAACATACACCAAAACAATCATTGTATCAGCACCTTTATATAAAGTAAACAAAGAATAATCATGAGCACTCTGTGTAAAACCGGCCTCAAGTAATGCATTAGTGAGTTTAAGATTCCATTGTCTGGAAGCTTGCTTTAGACTATATAGTGACTTAAGTAACTCGCAAAATTTATTCCTCCCCTGCCTTCTGAACCCCTTTGGTAGTTTCATATACACCTCTTCTTCAAGATCACCTTGCAAGAATGCATTATAGACATCCATCTGATGGATAGTCTAGTCCTTCTTGTTGGCTATACCCTTTGGCTACTAATCTTGCTTTGAACCTTTCTACATCCCCATTAGCAAGGTATTTTATTTTGTATACCCATTTAGAACCCACAGTATTCTTTCCCTTGGGCAAGTCAACAATAATCCATATATTGTTATCCTTTAATGCTTCAATTTCCAACTTCATGGCTTCCACCCATCTTTCATCCTTTACAGCTTGCTTAAAGTGTTGGGGTTCAGTCAAAATAGAGAACTTTGATAAGTAATATTGATAAGAAAGACTTGTATTTTTGTAAGACGGGCTATTGGCTAAAGGATGCTTACACCTTTGACTCTCAGAAGTATCAACATAGTTATACATCTACATAGGTAGTCTCACAACTCTAGTAGACCTGCTGGTAGAAGGTTGAGTCAGATGGAGGTCAGGTGGACTAGCTTCTCTATCACTTGTGTATTGTGCATCTAGACCAGGTGTTGTTGTATCATCCAGAACAGCATCTTCAATGGAATGATGGTCATCCAAAACCTCATCAGAAAAATCTTCATCTGTGGAGTTTAAAAATTCATTGATATTTTCACCAACTTTGGAAGTTATGCAGGTTGTGACTCCTTCTATAATGGATTAAATGGAAATGTGTCTTCTTAGAATACAACATCTCTACTTAAAATCAACTTTTTGGAGTGTAAATCCAGAAGCAGGTATCCCTTTTGAAACCCTTAATATCCTACTAACACAGCAGGCATTGCTCTTTCAGAAAACTTGTCACTTCTGGGAACAACTGTGACATCGCACAAACATCCAATCACCCTTAAGTGAGATAGTTTGGGATCCTTGGAAAACAACATATGGAATGGGCTTTTACCACTTAGAATTGATGATGGTAACCTATTCATAATGTATACTGCAGCCTTCACACACAATCCCCAATACCTAAATGGCAAATAAGATTGGAACTTCAAAGCTCTAGCTATGTTTAGTATCTGTCTGTGCTTCCTCTCTACAGCTTCATTTTGTTATGGAGTGTGAGGACAACTAGTTTGATGCAAAATACCCAAAGACTAAAACAATGCATGGCATTGAGAATTGATAAACTCAGTCCCATTGTTAGACCTTATGGTCTTAATCAACACTCCAAATTGTCTTGATCATAGATATGAAGGTCTTAATAGCCACTATAGTTTCAGACTTTAATTTCAACATATGTACCCAAGTATATCACTATAATCATCAACCATAGTTAGAAAATAGTACTTATTATCATAGGTAGCAGTTTTATAAGGGCCCTAAAGGTCCATGTGTACAAGATCAAAATATATAGAGCATCTTGAAGTACTATGCAGGAATGATAATCTTGTTTGCTTAGCTAGTGGGAAACTATACATTTATTCAGTATATCTACATCATTATGACCCTTCAAAAAATCTAATGATCTCAGAACCTGTGAAGCTGGATGTCCAATTCTTTGGTGCCATATTATGCAACTTGGAACAGAAACTTCTACAACTAACTTGATGTACTTCAGTACTTCAGGGCTGGTATTAGCTTTCCACTCTCCTCTAAGAATGTAAAGTCCACCCTATCTATTAATCCTCTTCACCTTATCACTGAAGAGGTCCTGAAACACACAAAAATCAGGATAAAAAGCCACAAAATAGGAGAGCTCCATGGTTATCTTAGCAATAGACAGTAAATTAAGTATGAAGTCTGGGACAAAGAGAACATCCTTGATCACACCATATGCAAACACATAAGCCTCTCTAATAAGTAAAATGTTTACTTCATCACCAGTTAGAAGGTGCAATTTGTCCTTTTGACCTGATACTAAGACTGTACTATTTCTAAACATGTGTTTATGTGCAGCCACATGATGTGTAGCCCCTGAATCCACAATCCAATTGTCAGAACAAGATATGGACAGAAAACAAATGGTTATACCTATCATGTTGACCTATTTCATGTCCTTGGTATCTTTGTTCAGCATACCCATTATTTGAGTGTACTCTTCATCTGTAAAGGTGAGAGTTTTTGCCAGTGGTGCAGTTGCTTGATCATGGCTTAAACTAGCAACATCAACTTGTCCTGCTACCATATTAGCTGTTTAAGAAGGCTTTCTGGTTGTGTTGTTGCTACTTCCATATGAGGAATAGTTGTTATTATTACCACTACCATATGGCCTAGGATTAGCAGTAATGTACCCTTGCTTCTTTTTATTCTTTCAATCAGTAGGATAGCTAATCAGTTTGTAGCAACTCTCTTTGGTATAACCTGATAGATGACAATAATCACACTTTCTACCTTTGTAGTTAGTACCTCCCTGTCCATAACCATAAGATCCATAGTTTCAATTCACCTGCATAGCTAGTGGTTCTGACCTATCATGTACAGCAAGCATACAAGAGGAATGCTGGATCTCATCCTTAACAAGTATGGCATAAGCTTGATTGATAGTAGGAGTAACTCCCTTAAGTAAAATTTGCCTTCGAGCTTGATCAGAAGACTCATTTAAGCCACTTAAAAACTGTAAGAGTCTCAATTGACACATATGATCTGAATATTCCTTAGATTTAGGGCAGTCACTGCTAGAATTAGGAACTAACACATCATACTCACTCCACAAACATTTCAATTTGGTGAAATAAACTGAAATTGAATCAGTATCTTGAGACAACATATTGATTTCACGATGAAATTGATAGATACGCATACGATTCACCTTGTCAAATCTCTCTTTTAGATCCTCCCAAACTGCACATGCATTCGTAGCATAAATAATACCAGATAGTAGATTATCACTTACTGTGTTTATAATCCAAGATAAAACAATTGCATTACATGTCTCTCATTGCTCATGAAGTTCCTCCCTATATGATTCCTTGTTGCAGGATCAAGTGACAAAACTAAATTTTCTTTTTCCTAATAGTGCAATGCACATTGAACGACTCCACAAGTTATAATTTTCTGAACCAGTGAGTTTGATAAGGACGAGTATAGCATTAGAGCTATCTGAAGTGCTGATAAAAAGAAAGTCACTTTGATCGATCTTAGGAGCCATAGATGAGTTGTTTGAAACAATAATGAATTGCAATCATGAAGGAGAAGCCGATAACAGAGATTACACAGCAAATATGAAGAAGAAGAAGCCAATAACAGAGATCACAAAATGCTTAGAAATTTGCAGATAATGGAATGAGAAGTCAACTGAATATTCTCAGTACTGAGCTCGTGTCTTTGATACCATGTGAAAATCAAGCATAGCAGTTGTATCATTCATGATCAATGGAGAAAATTTGAAAGAGAGTCAATTTTATTGATCCATTAGCTTTACATCGTTGTTGTTGCTCTTATTTATAGACAGATGTCGAGCTGAGTGAGCTTCTACACACTTCTACACACTTCTAGATAGCTCATTGCCATCTCAGCATAACTAACTAACAACCTAACAACTTGCATAACAACCTAACAACTAACTCTATAGCTAACCCACCAATAAACCAACTAACTAACTAATTCATCAATGTAACAGTAACTCTATACATTTGCATATACTAACTGTGATCGTCTACATGTTGAAACAACATTAGCATTCTGCTAATTAAGAATGACATTGGGTAGTGCCAACATATTTGATGAGATTCACTCTTCAATAGCTTCGATCAAATATTAGGGATAACGATAAAAAGGTTACTTCTCTCTTTAGAATCCAAAGAATATAGACTCAGTGGTGTGATCCTAAGAAGAAGTTAAACCCTATAGTACCAGCACGCCGGCTTTTCTTGCCTAGCTTACCTCCATGAGATTTTGCTCGTGAGGATATACATTTCATTAATTCTACTGTATGTAAGACACTTCATGTAGACAAGGCTACTACAATTAAGTCTATACCTGGTACTGCTAGAGTTGAGCCGAGGTGAATTTATTAGCTAATCTAAGACACTTCATGTAGACAAGGCTATTGCAATTAAGTCTATGCCTGGTACTGCTAGAGTTGAGTCTAGGTGAATTTATTAGCTAATCCTTCTGAAGGTGTTCGTTTGATTTTTAAAGATGTCACAACTTTTGCAATTCATTCTAAATGGCAAAAAACAGCATATGACAAAGTTTCTAGCCATTGCACTCATGTAAACATGTAGATGAACACGTAGTTGAGGAGGAGTCGGATTGTCCTTTTCTAGTCCTCCTCAGAAAGTAATATTCCATTTTTCATTTCTAAAAGTTAGACACCATATGAAATCTTTGACGAACAAAAGAGGTTCACATTTTATTATACCTGGATGGTTTAGGGCTTTGGGCTTATGGACTGGAGATCAATTGACTCGAAACATCACCACTCATGGGAAAGTGTTGGTAGAAGCTATCACTTTCTTCGGGCTGAAAAAGATTGAGGATGCTAACTTTGAGTTTAATCTTGGAAACAGAAAGTGAAAATATTAAAGAGTAAACTCCGTTAAATGATGCAGTACCAGAAACAATATTCCATGGAAAGCGCAGTGAACAAAAACTTTCATGACATCCTGAAAAGCATGGCAAATAGCAAAAGAAATAAACTACATATAACATTCAGAATACATCACAATATAGTCACTAACAGCCTGATGTCAATTAAGCACAATGGTTCAAGAGTAATTTGAAATAATAGCCATATCCAGTTATAAACATTAACAAGCTAGATTGTTGGTTTTAATACCGTCAACAGGAAAAATGTAGCAAGGAGAGCCAAAAACAAGCGACTGAAATAGAGATCAAGTAGATGAGTAGAGATGAAAAGAGATTTTTCCTTTATTTGCTGGTTAAAGAAGCCTCCGTTATTGATAATCACCTCCTAACTTAAATAGTTCCTATTGCAACTAGAAATAGGTTGAACTTACCATTTAAAAAAACAAGGTATTTGCTATAAAAAATAACAGAAAAAATTAATCAGTTTGTGTAACACCCCGTACGTTTGAATGCCTTATTAGAGTGTAAAAATGAGCCTTTATGACCTTTGGAGTGAGTAGAATGTTATTTCGGGTACAGAATCTGTATGTTTGCACAAACACTTCAACACAAGTTCAAGATCATATTAAGAACACTTATGAAGTTTTAACACCTTCACATAAGTTCACCAGGAACTAGCAAAGACGTATGTTATATAAAGAAACAAGATAAAGTAGAAAACAGAACTAATTCCTCCGATTTCATGGAGTGTCCTTAAGGAATTAATTCCTCGCAAGTACCCGAGGTTGCGGAATTTTTCCTCCCAGGATAAAATGGCTCACAATTAGAACATAGCGGTACCTAAAACCTTCTGATTCTTCAAACATACTCAACGGTAGATGATCACACAAAGTTTTTAGAAGTAGAAGAATATTTTTTCAATGCAGAAAAATTTTCATTCAACCTGTGGAAAAGGTGGAGGTTATTATAGCCATGGAGTGCCCCTTCGGAAAGAAAGCAATGGTTCATTGGAAAGATGTATTGTTTCAAAACAGTCACGTCTATCCATTTCAAAATAGTATGTCTTTTCTAAACAGTCATATCTGATCGAACAATCACCCTTTTTCTGAAATAGTGTGTCTTTTCCTCAAAGGGTTGTGTCCCTTTCGGGTAGGTTTCGGTGTTTCTGCATGTATTCTGCATGCATGTTCATGGAGAAAAAATATTTTTGTTTTTTCTTGGATTTTTTTGAATCGCTTGTTTTTTCAAGTTTCAAATAAATTTTGTCTAAAAAATTAATCTCATCGATCAATTGACAAATCCAAAGCCGCTCGAGCGACGACGACGATAGTGCAACGCACCTCTTGGTTCTTGCCTCACTATCCACTTGAAGAAGTGTTACTCAATAAAAACACATTAAAGTTGCTTTCTTCCACCAATGTGGGAGAAGTATCCTTTTCTTAATTAAGTATAATTTCCCTCTAAGAATTTCCTTCATTTTCCATTCACACTAATTGAACCCAATAATTCCCCACATGAATGCAGAATGACTATTCTTTATAAAACTGTATGGACAATTATATGATCAACACGCAAAGACTGATTGCATCTGAATAAGTGGGTTTTCCTTTGAATTTTTTGTAGTAAACATGCATCAGATGCACTCGATCAATCGGTAGATTTGATATCTTTGAACCGTCGAGCTTTTATGTACACCTAGACAACACATTTCACACAACCAGCCTTTTACCGTTTATGGTTCTCATGATTTTGTTCATTTCAGCCATGAACACGTCCTGGTTTCATGAGAGCTTAAAAAATAGGCCTTAACTAACATTCTCCTTGAAGCGGCTTTCGCTTCACCCTCACATAGGTGATTTCAAAACGTTCAATCCTATAGATTAAACTATTTGGTCAAATCTACCAAATTTAGATAATCATTAAAGGCTTCGTACCACAAGCCTTATCCTTGTTTGCTAAACATTATCTACATCATGAGAATGGGTTGGGTATATTGACAATGATGAACCTGTGAGTCACAACTTTGTTTGATCTCCTTGAACCTAGCTCTTGGGATCTCCAGTCTGCTAGGTAGATTTACCGTCATGCTGACTTGTCCTAGGCCGTAAACCCATTCCCTTGGATGTTCTCTCAACTCTCTCTCGCTAGATAGGACTTTTATAAATGGATCCGATACATTATCCTTTATTTCACACAGATAAAGTGATAATTCCACTAGAGAATAGTTCTCTAATGGTATTATGTCTCCGTCTGATATGACGAGATTTACCATTATACATCATGCTCTCTGCCCTACCAATCATCGTTTGACTATCATAGTGTATACATACTGGTGCCAATGGTTTGGGCCAATAAAGAATATCTTCCGAGAAATTCTGGAGCTATTCTACTTCTTCACCTGCTTTATCTAATGCGATAAATTCAGATTCCATTGTAGAGCGAGCAATACATGTCTGTTTGGATGATTTCCAAGAGACTACTCCTCTACCTATAGCAAATACATATCAACTCATGGATTTTACTTCATTCGACATGGTGATCCAATTTGCATCACTATATCCTTCAATTACCGCTGGATATTTATTATTATGCAAAGCATAGTCTCGAATGTATTTAATATACCCCAAAACTCTTTTCATTGCCATCCAATGAGTTTCATTGGGATTATTCATGTACTGACTCAATTTACTAATAGCACATGCTATGTATGATCATTATAATTCATGATATATACTAAACATCCCAACACTCTTGCATAGTTCAACTGTGAGTCACTTTTATGTTCATTCTTTTGAAGTTCAAAGCTCACGTCCAATGGAGTCTTGGCAATACCAAATTCCAAATACTTGAATTTGTCAAGTACCTTTCAATGTAATGAGACTGTGACAATGGCAACTCTTGCAGAGTTTTATGAATTCTTATTCCTAAGATCACATTCACAACTCCAAGTTTTTTCATATCAAACTTGCTCTCGAGCATTCATTTCGTAGCATTTAGGTCAGAAAAATCTCTACTGATTATCAAAATATCATGCACATACAAACAAACAATGACCTTGTGATTTGAAGTGCCTTTAATGTAAATACATTTATCATAATCATTTATCTTGAACCCGTTTGCCAACATGATTTGGTCAAAATTTGCATGCCATTGTTTTGGTGCTTATTTTAGTCCATAGAGTGACTTAACAAGTTCTCACACCTTCTTTTTTTTACCAGAAACCACAAAATTCTCAGGTTGTTCTATGTAAATTACTTTCTCCAATTCTCCATTTAGGAATGCTGTTTTCATATCTATTTGAAGGATTTCAAGACCATATACCACCGCCAAGACAATTAACATCCAAATTGACGTTATCCTTGTTACAGGCGAGTATGTATCAAAGTAATCAAGGCCTTTCTTATGTTTGAAGTCTCTTACTACAAGTTTTGCCTTGTATTTGTTAATAGTACCATCTTCTTTCATTTTTCTTTTGAAGATCTATTTAGAACCTAAAGGTTTATTTTCTGGATGAAGATCAACCAACTCTCAAGTATGGTTGCTCAAGATTGAATCAATCTCACGATTGACTTCCTTTTCAAAAAAGGATGAGTCTGAAAATGTCATCGCTTCTTTAAATGTATGAGGCTCATTTTCTAAAAAAATATTTCAAAATTTGATCCAAACGAAGTTGACGTTCTTTGACATGTACTACATCTTGGATTCTCATCATTATGTGCATCCTCACTTGGTTCATCTTGAGGTCATTTAGACCCTCCACTAGACTGTTCATGTCTAATTTTATACGAATAAATGTGTTCAAAGAACTCAGTATTATCTGATTTAATTATCGTATTTTCATTAATATCCAGATGTTCGGATTTATGAACCCAAAAACGACATGCTTTACTACTTTTAGCGTATCCTGTATGCGCGCAGTCCGTTGTCTTAGGTCATATCTTTACCCTTTTAGGTATAAGAACTTGGACTTTCGCTAGACACCCACGCACTTTGAAATATTTCAAGTTGGGTTTCCTTTCTTTCCATTTTTCATATAGAATTGATTGTGTCTTACTATGGGGCACTCTATTGAGTATTCGATTAACTATAAGGATGGCTTCCCCCATAATTTTTGTAGTAAACCTGAACTTATAAGTAAGACATTCATCATTTCCTTTAAGGTTCATTTTTTTTTCTTTCCGCAATTTCATTAGATTGAGATGAATACGGAGCAGTAGTTTGATGGACAATTCCATTCTCTACACACATTTTCGCAAATGGAGTTTCATTTGAAAAGAGATGAAATTTAATTAAGAGTGAGTTGGTAAAGTAATTTTTAATATTTTAGAAGTGAAAGGTTTATTAAAGGGTATGAACAAGACAAAAGGAGCACTTATTTAGGAATGGATGAAGTAAAAAAAAAAATTATTAAAAATATATTTTATTGAACAAATTTAATCAATGATGCTTTAAAATCATAAATTTAATTACAATTACTTATATAGTTATTTAATGCTAAGAATAATATGGATAAAAAAAGTACTCTAATACTCTCTTCATTTGCTAAAATGGACTACTAGAATGAAACACTTATTTTTTGATATATTAGCTAAGTAAAATAAAATATATTGAGTACTCTCCATTTTAATTTGTGTGTTTGATTTTAATTTGAAACAGATAAGCAAGTAATGAAAATTCTTAAACATATCAAATGTCTTTTAATTTTGTGATTTTTAACATATCATATTAGAGTTCAAATTAAAGAGTTGTCAAAAAAAAAAAAAATCAATTTCCCCATCCGGTGTTAGGTTCCCGCATTGGAGCCCCGACTAATCCGGATCGTACATTGCAGGACCCATTAAGGTGGCAGCACTCCCAACAGAGTTTTCTCCATATACCCAGGGCCGAACCCTCGACCTCTGATTAAGGGTGGAGCAGCCCCATCCACTACACCATACCCATATTGGTAAAAAAAAAACTTTCTTAAAGGACTTAAAAAGAAATTAAGATAAATAAATTAAAGTGAAGGGAGTGCATGGTATTTTTTAACTTTTTATTTAATATAAAAGAAATATTTTTTTACATATAAAAATGTATTAATAAAATATTCAATTTATCTTTATTTAGATAAATAATCTTTTTACATAATTAAGAAATCAATATAAATTTATTACTTTCTTACGGTAATTGAATTATTTAAGGGTTATGTCCAATCTAAAATATCATATACTATGAACTAGAAGTATAGATTACCCTTTGCATTATTTTGTAATTATACATTTTTTTGATAAAGGCAACTTTGGAACCACATTTCATGTTAATGTTGAAGCAGTTATTATATCTTACTACTCATCCGTTTTAATTTATTCGTTACTTTTTATTTCTCGAAAGTCATTTTAATTTGTTTTTGAAGATAAATTAATTTGGATTCACTTAAATTTTTTTTATGAATTTGATATATTTAGGCATAACATATATATATATATATATATATATATATATATAAACTAAATTAATTCTTTAGATTTATTTAACGAGTTTAGATATTTTTTCTTAATTTTTTAACACTAAGTTTAAATAACCATATTTAACTAGCATAACTTTTTGCCCCACATATTACTACTATATATGAGAAAATGTGAGATATTGGTAGTCCTCAGATAATTTTTTTTATCAATTTTATCCCTAATTTAAATTTTAATTACTCTACCAATCTTCATTCATTTGGGTACATTTGAACAATTATATGGGCTTATTAAATACTACAAAAGTGATAAGTGATAGAAAAACGTCAGTGACACCATAAAAAATTATTCATACAATCAAATTTAGAATTGATCCAAGAGTTTATTGTCTTTCTATTTTGTTGAAATGTTTATCAATCTTATTTCAAATTATCATTTTTTTCTAACAAATTTATCACGGATAAGTAATTAAAGTATCTTGATATTTTCTTTCTAACTTAGTCCATGCATAATTATTAAATAATATAACTAAAAAAGTTTGAAAATTTAATTTTTAAAAAAAAATACAATTTAACTCTCCAAATATAAATAATACTAAATAATGAAAATGAGAGTAATTCTTTTTCACATTTTATGATGATGATTTTTTTATAAAAAATGGGATTATCAACATTTTATAGAATTTAGGACAAAATGATTAATTTAACATGAAATATTAAAACTTCATACAAATTTAAAAAATATCAATATAAATTTCTTAACATGTATTTTTAGGAAAAAGAAACTACTAAAGTTTTTTTTAAAAATAGTAACCTTTCAATTCTTTTGTATGGTTAGTAACCTTTCAATTTTTTTGTATGGTTTAATATGAAGGAACATCTACAAAAGTATTTTGTTGAATTAAGTCTTTTAATTAGTTAAATTAAATTCTATCATTATTTATAAGTTAACTTATTGATGTTATCCTGCAACAATTTACAGTATTAAATATTTATTTTATTTCTTTGAATGTATAAATTCTTTTTTTTGTAATAAATGAATTAATTAATATAAGTTTAATTAGGAAAATAATAAAAAAAATTGAGAAAAGAATGATGAAGTTAATTCAAATAAGATAAAACTCGATTTGGATCATTAAAGACTTTAATCTCCAAAACTACCACTAAAACAAAAAGGGAAATAGTGTTGGTGCATGCATGTGTTTGAAACTAAAAGAAAAATCTAAAATAAACTCTGAGAAAAAAATATTCTTTCAATTTACAAAAAAAAATGATTTGATTAATATTAAAAATATTGAGATATATTCGAACTACTTGTAAGAAAAATATAATAAAAATTAAAAATAAGAATAGCAATAAGATAAAAAAAGTTTACAAATATAAAGTTTAATATTAATTTTGGGTCTGGACTTAGCACAGGTCAAATGCGACTAGTAATGTGATAAGAGGAACCATACTTATAATGAGCCCTCTGCCTACAATGGCACAAATCTTTGCTATTTTGTCTCTGGAAGAGAAACAAAGAGAACTGAGGCCTTACAATCATTTGGCTTTGAAATCCACCTTTCTCAGTGTTGCAGCATCACAAAGAGCATCTTTCCCATTCACTAAAGGCTGCAAAATAAACTATACTTCACAAAGGGGAGGTTTCTTAAGAGGCAATAATAGATCATCATTTCATTAATCTAACTCATATTCATAAACTAATAGGGCACACTTGTTCTATGATTATTGCAAAAAGACTAGTCACACCAAGGATAAGTGTTGCAGTTTATATGGATTTCTGGAAAACTTCAAGTTCATAAAGGGAAAGAGTATGATAGGGTCAGCTGGTGTAGTGAACGACTATGAAGGACACAAGGACTCATAATATAATACCCCGCAAAATCTTAGACTTGTTTTAGCTATTCGTCACATGTTTAGAAGTTCCAAGACACTAAATTTTACACCAAGTACAAAAGACTTAGACATTTCAAGACCCCAAGAATTTAAGGATTTTATTTTTGACCTTTCTGAGTCCAAAAGGTCGATTTATGAGTTGAAATATGTTTAGGGATGTTAAAAGTGTCACCCAAGAGAGTTTTGGAATTTTCGGAAGAGGTTCGGGGTAATTTTGGACCTCAAAGGTAGTAAGCCTCCGTGATATTGGCGTGTCTCGGAGGCTGGACCTCCGCAATCAGAAGCTTGTCACAGAGGTTAGCCTCTGCGATACGTAGCGTGTCACAGAGGTTAGCTTCCACGATAACCTATGTGACACGAGGGCTGTGTTTTCTGCAGTATTTTCATTAACTTAAAGTGGGGCATTTTGGTCTTATCTCTCTTTCCAAACACCCTAATTGACGATTTAAAGCTTAAAAGGGGCATCAATTGCCCCATTACCTATCATTTATCATACGTAAAACCTGTTTCATTTTTCCAAGAACAAAAATTTAAGTTTCTCCTCAAGGATTCAAGCATTCAAGGTTCCAATTCCAATTTTCTTCTTCGAGAATTCAATCAATTAAGGTATGTGCAGTATTCATCAATGGGTTCCTTCCACCGATTGAGTCCCAAAATTTCTTTTTGTACAATTATGAACTTTTATCCTCTTTTATGAACAAAATCAATGTTAATTATGAAATTAATCCATGTTTCCTTAGTAGTTTTGAATTCAAGCCACGCCAATTAGTTTTCCCATGTGAATTGTGCGCTTATATGATTTAAGTTTCAATTACCCACATCATGGTCAGTTAAAACCATGTTAACTTACCAATTCATGAATTAAACTATTTGAGCAAGTTGTCCTCATAAGTCTATCATATTCCTATACTCATAATTATGAATTCAATCAGTTAGTGATATATTCTATGCTTTGGGTATCTGAATTATGAGCATTCTTACAGTGGTTTAAAGGATGTTGTATTTAAAGTATAATTCAGTATTTGAGGATTATGAACACCTGATACCTATATGTTCATGTATATTTTAGATTTTCAAGTTACAAGTTATTCAGACCATGTTTATTTCATTACATTCAGATTATAAATGCACCATTAGTTTTTAGAATACCATGTTGAGCAAATCAGTTATCAGTGCATGTATTAGTATGTGTTCCCGTATTAGTTCGGTTGGGAGTATAGCTTTGCATCGAGTGAACTCAGGGATGCGGCTCCCTCGTCATCTTAGCGAAGTCATTAGTAGTAGTACCTAAGTTCTAGAATTACGTAGCCAGTGTAGGTTTTAAGGGGCCACTCATCAGTTTAGTCTTGACTTCCTCCCAGGGGACACCCATCAGTTTAGGCTTGGCTCTATAGCCCTATGAAATATCAGCTTTGTGGATCCACACTGTTAGTATCCATACCCATGGCAAGGTATTGACACGTTTCCAACTGGGTTACAGGTTAGACCCCGATTAGCTCAGATTGAGGCATGTCGGTTAAATATTAGCTCCCACAGTCTCAGTTCAGTATTCAGAGTATGTCAGTTCAGGTTTGCATGACCAAGTATTCAGATATCAATTATTCAATTTTAGATATTATTTCAGCACATGCTTTACTTGGTGTTGCATTCATTTTACATGTTCATGCTTTCATACTCAGTATTTATATATGATCCTCAATGCATTTTTGTAACTTATTCAGCTTTAACTTGAGATTTAAATATCGCATTTATGTTTTCTATTGCTTTCCAACTTACATAAATATTTTAAGCTCGTGATTTATAAATTCCACTATGCCTTATATTTTCACATACAACCATGTTTTAAATACATATTTCAGTAAATAGTTTATGTTCGCAGTTTTAAAGTATATTTTAAATATTTCCATGATTCAGTGCATGTCCCATATACTTAGTACATTCCAAAGTTTGACCACATATATGCGTTTATGCCTATCGTTCTTCATAATATAGGTACCAGATGTAGTCAACATATCATGGTCAGATAGTTCTCAACATTCAGCCAGTAGGTGATGAGTTCTCTTATTTTGGGGACTTCAGTCCGTACAGCTCATGTGTTATATTTCATTATCTGTATGTGTTGATTTGTGGTAGTTGGAGGCATGTCCCAGCCACCTATTGTCAGTATAGTAGAGCCTTCATAGATAGTCAATTAGATTCATCATATGTAATTCAAGTTCTTTCTTTAGATTTTTCGTGTTGTAAACTTATACAGTATTATAATTATTCAGATTTTCTCATGATTATGGTTCCACTTAGAAAACTTAGCTTTTATATACAATCTAAATCAATTTCTCAAGCAATATGCCAACACATGGGTTAGCTTGGAATCACTTGTGACTTTAAGCATCGTGTTAAGACTAGGGGCTAGCCTCAGGTCGTGACAAAACTTGGTATCAGAGCACGTAGAGTCTTGTGGAATGGTACGGAGACATCTGTACTTTTCTTTGAGAAGCTACAGTGCAATTAAGAAATATTTCCATTCTTTCGTGTTCCAGATCGTGTTGTAGAGATGTTCTCTAAGAAACTTATATAGATTCTTACATTGTTTCATTCATTCCAGCTCTGCCCCAATGTTTAGGTAACAAAAATAGTCAAGCTTAAATTCCTATTAATACGGTTTTATCAAACAATCCCCACAGATAGTTATGGGATTTCGCATAGGCTCGAAAGTGTCCCACCAGTACTTTTAAGTTCCAAAGTTTGAAAGAGTTTATTTTTATTCATGAGAATATGCACTGAGCCAAAGTCAGATGTTCCCTCAGATTACTTCTCAAAATCCTATGACAACATGTGATCTAGTGTTAGAAGCATAAGCCTAGAAGTTTAACAACAGTAAAGTGGGGGATAGTGTTTATTTGAATTTAGTATATTATGCACCCATGGGGCTAGTTGTGTGAAAGGTGATCTTGTAGGATTGAAATAATGTATGCAAGGTTTTATGTTTATTGATTTAAAATTAAATGTGATGGTGTGGGTATGATTTATAGGTGCACCCCAGGGTGATATGGGATTGTACTATTTCTAAATTTTTAAAGTTTGTGTGCTTAGATAGTACCCTTGAGTTGCTAAGTGTGAATGAGGCTAGTAATGTAATATATGATGTTCTTACCAGCTATGTTATGGGTTATAGGTTGTTGATGTCATGTATTTTAGTGTAATGGTAATTCTCATGATTTAGCAGAAAATATAAGTTTAGAGATGTGATATTAGTAGGCTATGAAGGAAAAAAATAGGTTATGTATTTAGTAAGGCAAGTATATTATCGAGAAGGGTGTAAGTATGTGATGATGATTGTTGAAGCTAAAGAAAGTTAAGGATAGTATATGTTAAGGGGTGTTCAAGAATGAAGTTAGTATAGTTCATTAAAAATTTGGGAATATCCATGTTAAGTGTTAGAATCTAAGTTTGAATCTTGAATGATTGAGTTAATATAAAGAAGATTTGAAATTCTAGATGGTATGTACTCAGGGTATGGTGATACTCCTGAAGATTCTAAGTTATTAAGTGTTTAAGTTATAATATGATGACTATTGAGACTATAGAAAGTTAAGAGTACTATCTCAGAAAGAAATACTAGCAGTGGGTTTTACTTTTAGATATAGTCTTTTAGAGTGAGTCATTATTTATGTGTATTGTAATATCACAAACTCTAGACTAAATTGTTTGTTGTTTAGTTTAGAGTTTATTAAAGGGGTCCGCGAACTTTGAATGATGGCTTTAATCTAAGGGGGAGATGATATAATAAGAAACCAAGTCAGACTCTCAATTTCTAGTAGTGATGCAGTATGTTGTAGAACAATGCTAGGGGAGAAAGATGCTCGACCCATTCTTATCTCAGTTCAAATTTTTGTGCTTCAGTCATAACGACATCTACTCATGCCTTACAAATCAGCTCTATGATCATAACTCATATTCATGCACTTCATATAGAATTATGTACGCTCCTAGTTCCTAGTATGATGAGTTCTAGTTTACTCAGCAATATGAATCATATTTCATGAATTTATGTACTACAAACTTAGGTCATACATCTCATAACTCATGTACTCATGCTTTACAATATGCTCAGTTCCCATAACTCATGGTGCACCCTTAATGACCAATGAAGTTCAGATTATGGCATATATGTCCTCAGTTTTGATCTCTTTAATGAATCCATACCTTTGATACTCTATTCCTCAGGCCTCAGTTAAGTGTCAAGGTTATGTATAATATACTTTCATGCTTTAGGACCTCATGTTCAAACCTTTCAGGTGACCTCTGAAATGATGGTGGCAATGAATAATTATTTAGATGGGAGAGAGTAAATGATCCTTATTAGCATAAGATTATCACATACTTGTTTTATCTAAGGCTATAAGTTTGAAGAAAGATTGTATAATACCCCGTAAGATTCTAAGATCGACTCAGCTTTTGGTTGCATGTTAAGGGGTCCAAGGCTTGAAATTTTCACTAAGTATTGAGGACTTAAGTCATTTTCAAGACCCTAAGATTTTAATTTTATTTTTTGCATTCCCAAACTTGAGACATTTTTTTTGAGTTGAAACATGTTTAGGGATGTTAATGGCATGTCTTGGAAAAGTTTTGGAATTTTTGGATGGGATTCGGGGTATGTTTACACCACAAAAGCAGTGAGCCTCCGCCATATGACCTCACCACGGAGGCTATTCCCCATGATAGGGTTGGTGCCATATGGGCTATTCCCCCGCAATATGGTCTGCGTTGTGTAGGCTATTCCCCAGCTATAGGGTCTGCGATGCAGAGGCATTGTATTTTCAACTTCATGATTAAAGAGGCCAAGGGGTTATTTGGTCCTTTACCCTCAATCCCAATTGTCCAAAACATAATTTGTGACACTCAAAAGGGCATTATTTTTCCATAATCATCAGAATAACTCTTGTAGAAACCCTCCCCCTTCCCAAGAACAAACAATTCAAACATCCCTTCTCAAGAATCCAAGAGTTCAAGTTTTCAAGTTCAAGCCTTCTTCAGAATCTAACCATTGAGGTATGTGGGTTATTCATCAATGGGTTCCTTCCACCTATTGAGTCCCAAAAATCCTCTTTTTGATTTGAGTATGAATTTTTACTCTTTACTATGATTTAATTCAGCGAAATTCATGAAATTATCCATGTTTCCTCAGTAATGTTACATTCAAGTCATGCTATTAGCTTGTTCATGTGAATTATGGTTCCATATGATTTAAATTTCAAACTTACATGTCATGTTTGTCCAATACCAAGTCAAGTTGTCAAATTCATGTATTTAGTCATGTAAACATGATATCCTCTCAAGCTTAACTTATTTCCATTTTGAAATTTATAAAGTTAGAAGTCATTCTAGCACATTATGTTTTGGGTCCCCTAAATTATGATTCACTACCAATGTCTTAATGATGTTATATTTGGTTTTATATGTTTATGCATTCATGCTCAGTATATTTATATATTCAGATCCTCGAGTAATGACAGTTTACATTTCAGTTCAAATGTGAATGATTTTATGTCAGTTTCCATCACATAATTTCAGACCAGTATTCATACATGATCCTCAGTACATTTTTACAGCATTTTTAGCTTTACATAATAATTTCATACAGTATTCATGTTTCTAATGCTTCCTCAACTTACCTAATTATTTTTAGCTTAGGATTTATAAATCTCACTATGACTTTCAGTTTTCACGTATAGCCAGGTTTTTAAATGTATGATTCAGTGAATAACTTACGTCCTCAATTTTAAAGCATATTTCAAGTATTTTCATGATTTAGTGCATGTCTCCATATACTCAGTACATTTCAATGTACTGACCACATATATACCTTTGTGGTTACATTCTTCGTAATGTAGGTACCAGACGTAGCTCATACACCTAGGTCAGACAGTTCTCATCATTCAGCCAATAAGTGATGAGTTTTCCTATTTCGGGAACTCCAGTCCATTAGTTCATGTGTTTTATTTTGATTATCCATATGTATTGAGTTGTGGTAGTAGGAGGCATGTCCCAGTAATCTATAGTTAGTATAGTAGAGGCTTCATAGATAGTTAGGCAGAGTCATTACATGTAATTCAAGTTTCATTCTTCAGTTTTATCATATTTTAAACTTTATCAGTATTACATTTATTCAGACTTTCTCATGATCATATTTTTGATTAGTAAATTTAGTTTTTGTACAATTTAAACCAGTTGCTCAAGTAGTATGCTAATTTTTGGGTTAGCTTGGCATCACTTGTGATTCCAATCATCGTGTTATGACTAAGGGATAGTCTCGAGTTATGAAAAAACCTAGTATCAAAGTACAAAGTTCAAGTGTCCTAGGGTGTCTATGAAGTCGTGTCTAGTAGAGTCTTATGGAATGGTACGAAAACACCTGTACTTTTCTTCAAGAGGCTACAGGGTGTTTAAGAAATATTTCCCTTCTTTCATGTCACAGATCATACAGTACAATTATTCTTTAAGAAACTTATGCAGATGCTTATGTTAATCCATTTGTGCCAACTCTGCCTTATTCTTGAGGCAACAGAAATAGCCAAGCTTAAATCCTTACAGATAGAGTTTTCTCGGACAATCCCCATAGACAGCTATAGGATTGCACGTAGTCTCAAAAGTATCCCATTAGTGCTTTTAAGTTCTAAAGTTTGAAAGATTTCATTCATGTTCATGAAAATGTGCACTAAGCTAAAGTCAGAAATGTTTTCAGATCCCTTCTCAGAATCCTATGATAGCATATGACCTAGAGTTAGAAACATAAACCTAGAAGTTTAACAATAGTAAAGTAGAGATAGTGTTTATCTGTATTCAGTTGATTATGTATCCATGGGGATAGTGTATGAGCTCTGAACTAGCAGGCTTGAAGCAGTATATGCAAGAATTTAAGTTTATTGATTCAAAATTATGTATGATGATATGGATATGATCTAGAGGTGTACCCAAGGTGATATGGGATTGTATTACTTATAAGTATTAATGTGTATGCTCAGATAGTATCCTTGAGTTGAATGAAGCCAGTAATATAGTATATGATATTCTTACCAGCAAAGTTATGGGCTATAAAAAGCTAAGAGTTGTATCTTATAAGGAAGTATTAACAGTGGGTTTTTATGCTTTCAGGTGCAGTCTTTTAGGGTGAGTTTATTATTGATGTGTATTTTTATATCTCAAACTCTAGAGTAAAGTGGTTGTAGTTCAATTTAGAGTTTATTAAAGGGTCCATATATTAGAATGATAACTTTAATCTAAGGGGGAGATAATAGGACAAGAAGCCAAGTCAGGATCTCAGATTCTAGTAGTGATGCCAGTTTGTTGTAGAACAACACTAGGGGAGGAATATGTCCGATCCATTTTTATCTCAATGCAAATTTTTATACTTCATTCATCATGATTTCTAATCATGCCATACATGTCAGCTTCATGATCATATCTTATATTCATGCACTTTCTATAGAATTGTGTATGCTCTTAGTTCCTAGTATAGGGAGTTCCAGTTCACTCGACAGTACAGATCATATTCCATGAATTTTTGAACTCCAAACTCAGGTCATACAACTCATGACTCATATACTCTTGATTTATAGTGTGCTTAGTTCCCATTTCTGGTGAACTCTTAATGACTAGTGAAAATTCAGATCTATGACATGTATGCCCTCAGTTTTGATCTCTGTAATGAATTCATGTCATTGATACTCTATTCCTCAAGCTTCAGTTAAGTGTAAAGAAAAATCATGCATAGTATTCTTTCATGCTTTAGGTCCTCATGATCTAACCTTTCAGTGATCTCTCCTTCTAAAATGATAGTGGTGATGAACAATTATTTAGATGGGAGAAAGTGAATATTTTATGTTGGGGAAAGATTGTTCCATGCTTATTTTATCTAAGGCTATAAGTATGGAGGGAGATTGAGGCAAAGCTTTTGGTATATGTCATGGTTAGTTGAGAAGTCCATGTGTGACTTCTTAAGAATAGTAAATGAAAGTTGTTATTGATAAAGGCTTAGAGAACATGAGAAAGATGCTTTTATGGGTTGTTTGCCTAGAAGTTCATATGTGGTTATAAAGATAGGATTGAATGTCATGTTGGTATATAAGTGGATGGGTGTATTTTGTTCTAGTGAATTCCTAGTAAGAGGTTGAATTTAGTTGTTGAAGTCGTAAGAAGAATCATTCTTGAGATGAGAAGTTGTGAAAATGCATGGGGTATTAATTTCATGGTTTAGACTAGTATTATGGTGTTATATGAAGTACCTTGTGATTTAGAGTTAAGCTTGAACATGTTGAGAGTATGTAGCTCAACTCAGACTTTAGCTGGAGTAGTTATATGTACCGTTGCAAGTATTTAACGAGCGAGTTGAGGCTTGAATTGGGAAGTTGCATTGCGTAAGGCCTAGTAATTCTATCCCAACTTATGTTTCATAGGCCTCTGTTCCATGTTACAGAGTTATAGCTATATTAAGATTCCTTATTTTGATATCTCACTCAGATCATGCCCAAAATTCTTTGCTCCCTAATGTTATTAGAAATTCTCAGAAAAAGTGTTGAAGAAACACTCCAGTTGAGTGTAAGCTTTCAGTATAATTTAGTGTGTATAGCCAACAATTTATTTTAGCAATCAGACAGATAAGCTCCTATGATTTTCCATCTTTCCATCGAGTCTTACTATCTGAAGTTTCATGAATTTGGCTATTCCATGAGGTAATTTGATCGCACACATGTATGTTGCGAATTTAGTTTAGTCCAAGCATCATGTTTCAAATTCAGCTATTTAGTCAAGACTTAGTACATAATATTTAGTACATGATCTTAGTTTTCCAAGTATTCCAGCTCAGACATTGTGATACCCCTTGTACAACCTCAGTCTCATTGTCTCATGATTCGTTCTTACATAACGTACTTAGTGATGCCATGAAGCCCTTTTCTTTTGATTCCTATATGTGTTTTGTTGAGGAACAATTCCTAATGAGAAGTTACAAACTTTATTCCCTCCATAGTAACTTTTGGAATTTTATTGCATCAGTTATCACTTAGCAGTTCTATATGTATGGTTGTATCATGAACATTTCAAGTGAGTTCTAATCTCTTACCATAAATTAGCTCTATATAGTCAATAGAGTCAAGTCAGCTCAGAAATTAGTTTCATGATAAAAGTTTTAATGTTTCATCTATCAGTATTCAGTATACGCTCTCAGTATCCTTAGTATCCCAGCTTAACCAATTTTATTTTAGGATGAATGGTTCCAAGGGGGAGATATTGTAATACCTCATAAGATTCTAAGCTCGACTCAGCTTCTGGTTGCCTGTTAAGGGGTCCAAGGCATGAAATTTTCAGTAAGTGTTGAGGACTTAGTCATTTTCAAGACCCCAAGATTTTACGAATTTTATTTTTGGCCTTCCCAAACCTGACATTAGTTTTTGAGTTGAAATATGTTTAGGGATGTTAATGGTATGTCTCAAAAGGGTGTTAGAATTTTTGGATGGGATTTGGGGCATTTTTCGACCGCAAAGACAGTGAGCCTCCAAGATAGAGTCACGTCACGTAGGCTATTGCCCCGCGATAGGGTCCTCCGTGCCGCGTAGGCTATTACCCTGTGATTGGTTCCGTGCTGCGTAGGCTATTTCCCCGCTATAGGGTCCACAATACGGAGGCATTGTGTAATATCCCATAAGATCCTAAACTCGGTTCAGTTGTAGTTGCATGCTTGAGGGGTCCAAGGCTTGAAATTTTCACTAAGTGTTAAGGACTTAGTCATTTTCAAGATTCCTAAACTTCACCATTTCTTATTTTAGTCTTCCCGACCCTAAGACATTAGTTTTTGAGTTGATTCATGTTTAGAGAGGTTAAAAGTATATCTCGGGAGAGTTTCAGGATTTTCGGATGAGGTTTCGGATGTGTTTAGATAGTTAAAATAGTGAGCCAATGTGATAAGCCCACGGCGCATTAGTCTCTCCCATGGGGATGGGGTCCGTGGTGCGTTGTTGTCTCCTTCGAAGAGAGAGACACGATGTGTTGCTCTCTTCCATCCAGCTCTTTAATTAATGAAATAAAGGGGTAAGTAAGTGTTTTTCCCTTAACCCAATTTATCCATAATACGATTTGCGGCATTCATAGGGGTATTATTTGCCCCTTTCTCTTAAAATTACTCTCAATAAAAACCCTCTTCCTTCCCAAGAACAAAACCAAAGCTCTTTCTTCAAGAATCCAAGAGTTCAAGCTCCCAAGTACAAGCAATCTTCAATAACCTAACAATAGAGGTATGTGGGGTATTCATCAATGGGTCTCTTTCACCCATTGAGTTTAAAAACCCTATCTTTGATTAAAATATGGGTTCTTGCTTTATTTCAGTATTCGGATTTACAGTATCTTATCAACTTTTCTTCCATACATATGTTGTATTACTATTTTACTCAGTGCTCGCAGCAGTTACCAGCTCATAGCTTAGTTTGTGGTCACTTGTGGTTGTAAGCATCGTTGTCTCGACAAGTGGTAGCCTTGGGTTATGACAAAACTTAGTATCAGAGTCTAAGGTTTCAAAGTGTCCTAGGGTGTCTGAAAGTCGCGTTGAGTAGATTCTTATGCATGGGTATGAAGCACACCACACTTATGGGCAAGAGCCTACGAGACATTTTACGAAAGTTTCCCTTCTTTCAGTGTTCATGTCATGAGAAAGAGCATGAGCTCTATTAAATTCCTCTTTCTAACTCATCCTTCATTCCATTTATGGAGAATGCCTCCCAAAAGAAATAATGGAAGAAGGAACGGGGATCATCCTGCACTACCACATATTCAGGAAAATCCCCTGAATGAACATGTGTCTCACGCTGAATTCAAGGCTACTTTCACTACCCTATACCATTTTGTAGCTACTCAGAACAACCATTAGGTTGTTGCCCCAGCCAATCCAGTGGAAAATATAGGTGTCGTTAGGATTCGAGATTTCACTCGGATGAATCTCCCTCTGTTTTTTGGGTCCAAGTCTGGGGAGGATCCACAGGAGTTTCTGGACATAGTGCAGAAAGTGAAAGATACCATGGGTGTCACTTCGAGTGAGAGTGTAGAGTAGGTTGCATATCAGTTATAGGGTGTATCTCACACCTGGTTTAAGCAGTAAATGAGGACCGAAGCGTTGATGTAGGGCCTGTAGAGTAGAGAGGAGTTTGCCACAACTTTCTTAAATAGGTTCTTTCCCATAGAGTTGAGGGATGATAAGGTTTAGGAGTTCATCAATTTGAAGAAAGGTAATATGAACGTGAAGGAGTACTCACTTAAGTTCACTAAATTGGTGAGGTATGCTCCTACTATGGTGGCGGATAATAGGTCTAGAATGAGTAAGTTTGTATCTGGTGTATCTGATAGTGTGGTTAAGGAGTATAGGACTGCCATGTTGATTAAGGAGATGGATCTATCTAGACTCATGGTTCATGCTTAGTTAATTGGGGAGAAGAAGCGTAAGGGGAAGGAGAGAGAGAATAAGAGGGCTAGAATAGGTAGTTCCAACTTTTCTCAACCAAGGTCAGACGATGGTAATCGTTCTCATTTCCATCAGAAATTTTTAGCCCCAGCTCTATTTTCAGCTAGTGCGCCAGTGCCTAAGTTCAGGCAAGATAGTCGGGATAGAGTGCCAGGCTTTAAGTCCCAAGGTAAAGTGAACAGTGGTCATACTAATTTGATTTTCTAGAAATATGGTATAATCATCAGGGTGAATATAATACAGGTAGTGATATGTGTTTTAGATGTGGCAACCCAGGCAACAGAGTGGGGATTGCCCAGGGGCTGATCAACAGGTTAGTCCAATCGTTCTTTTGCTCCAGCTAATCGCCCAACTCAGTAACGTGCTACTTCTAGTACAACCAGTGGACATCGCCAGAATAGATTGTATTCTCTTTAGACTCAGCATGATCAGAAAAGCTCTTCCGATATGGTTATGCATATGTTACAGGTCTTTCATATTTATGTTTATATTTTATTAGACCCCGGAGCTTCACTTTCTTTTGTGACTCCTTATATAGCCGTCAACTTAGGTTTCAGTCCCAAAATGTTAGCAAAACCTTACTCAGTGTTTACCTCGATGGATAGATCTATTATAGCCAGGCGAGTATACATAAATTGCCCGATCACAGTATCTCAAAAAATCACTTTAGTTGATCTTGTGGAGTTAGAGATGACTTATTTCGATGTCATTCTCAACATGGATTGGCTCCACTCATGATATGTCTCAATTGACTGTATAAATAGAGTCGTTCAATTTTAGTTTCCTAATGAACCAGTTATTGAATGGAGGGGTAGTACTTCAGTACCTAAATGTCAGTTTATTTCCTATCTTAGAGCAAGAAAGATGATATCCAAGGGGTGTATTTACCTCTTGTCCGAGTCAAAGACTTAAATTCTGAGGCTTAGAGTCTTGAGTCAGTTCCAATAGTAAATGAATTTCCAGATGTATTCCTTAAAGATCGTCCTGGAGTTTTAGTGACTTCGAAATAGATCTCCTTCCAGACACAACCTATCTTTATTCCACCCTACAGAATGACTCCAGCTGAGTTTAAGAAATTGAAGGAACAAATAAAAAATCTCTTAGAAAAGGGTTTAATCAAGCCTAGTGTTTCTCCATGGGGCGCTCCAGTGTTGTTCGTGCGTAAGAAAGATGATTCTCTCAGAATGTGCATCGACTACCGTCAGTTGAATAAAGTCACAATCAAGAAAAAGTATCCACTCTAATGAATTGATGGCTTGTTAGACCAACTTTAGGGGGTTAGTTAATTATCTAAGATAGCCCTCAGATCCGGCTATCATCATCTTAGAGTCAGAGAATTTGACATCTCGAAGACAGCCTTTAGAACTCAGTATGGTCACTGTGAATTCTTAGTTATGTCCTCCGGACTAACAAATACCCCTGTAGATTTTATGGACTTGATGAATAGGGTTTTCAAGCAGTACTTAGACATGTTCTTCATTGTCTTCATTGATAATATCCTTGTCTATTCCAGTAATAAGAATGATCATCCAAATCATTTGAAGGTTGTTTTGCACACCCTTAGAGATCATTAGTTATTCGCTAAGTTCAGTAAGTGCGAATTTTGTCTAAGATCAGTAGCTTTCCTCGACCATATAGTTTCTGGTAATGGCATCCGAGTTTACCTTTAAAATACCGAAGCAGTGAGAAACTGGCCTAGACCTATATCTGCATCATACATCAGGTGTTTCTTGGGTTGTGCTAGCTATTACATATGGCTTATTGAACGGTTTTATTCGATTGCCCCATGTCTTGATTGACTCAGAAGAAAGTCAAATTTTAGTGGTCAGATTCTTGCGAGAAGAGTTTTTAGGAGTTAAAGACTCGGATCACTTTTTCCCCTAGTCTTAACTTTGCCAAATGGATTTGTAGTTTATTGTGATACTTCCAGAGTTGGTCTTGGTTGTGTTTTGATGTAGAGAGGCAAGGTCATAGCCTAAGACTCTAGGCAGCTTAAACCCCATGAAAAAAATTTCCTACCTTTGATCTTGAGTTGACAGCTATTGTTTTTGCTTTGAAAATTTAGAGAAATTATCTTTATAGGGTTCATATTAATGTGTTCACGGATCATAAGAGTTTACAGTATATGTTCATGCAAAAATATTTGAATCTTCAACAGAGAAGATGGCTTGAGTTGTTAAAAGATTATGATATGAGTGTGTTGTATCATCCGAGTAAGGCCAATATAGTAAAAGATGCCCTTAGTAGATTGTATATGGGTAGTGTTGCTAATGTTGAGGGAGATAAGAAGAATTTAGTCCATGAGGTTCATCAGCTTGCTATATTAGGTGTTTGATTAGTTGATTCAGCTGAAGGTAGTATATGGGTTCAGAATGGTTCGGAATCTTCATTGGTTGCCGAAGTGAAAGAAAAGCAAGATAGGGATCCCTGTTTGGTTAAGTTGAAGAGGCAGCTAAAGACTAGAAGGTGGAGGTTTTATCCCAAGGGGGAGATGGTGTGCTTTGTTTTCAAGGTAGGTTATGTGTTCCGTGTGTATCTGGTTTCAGACAACGAATTTTAGCAGAAATTCATCGTGCATGGTACTCTATTCATCCAGGAACCACTAAGATGTACCATTATTTGTGGGAAATCTATTGGTGGAATGGTATGAAGAAGGATATTACAGAGTTTGTGGCTAAGTATTCAGATTGTCAACAAGTCAAAATTGAGCACCAAAGGCCTAGTGGTACATTGTAGGAGTTTAGCATCCCCACTTGGAAGTGGAAAGTGGAGAACATGTATTTTGTGATAAGGTTGCCTCGTACGCGTCGTCAGTATGATTCAATTTGGGTAATTGTAGATAGAATGACCAAATCAGCTCATTTTTTGCCAGTTTATACGTCGTATTCAGCCGAGGATTATGCTAGAAATTATCTCAAAGAGTTGGTTAAGTTGCACGGGATTTTGTTGTCTATTATTTCAGATAAAGGTGCTCAGTTTACCTCTCACTTTTGGAAGGTTTTTCAAAAGGGTCTTGGTACCCAAGTTCATCTCAGTACAACTTTTTATCCTTAGACAGAGGGTCAAGCAGAACGGACCATTCATACTATAGAGGACATGTTTAGGTCATGTGTTATTTACTTTAAAGGTAGTTGGGATGACCACTTACCTTTGATTGAGTTTGCTTACAACAATATTTATCACTCCAGTATACACATAACTCCATTAGAGGCTCTCCATGGAAGGAGATGTAGATCTCATATTGGTTGCTTTGAGGTAGGTGAGGCTGCTTTTGTATGAATTTTGATTTGAAAACCATACAACAATACATACATGAACATTATCCAATTCAAACATGTAAATCATGAAATCAATAAACTTATAATTTTAAAAAAGGTTCTTAAACACCAAGGGTCGAAGGAAACCCAAGGATAAACACCTAACATACCTTGATTATTAATTTCTTTGAGAATTGTGGTGAATACTTGGGACTTGAATCTTGAGCTTGATGAACTAGGGTTTGTTCTTGAGAGGAATTTTGAGAATAAAGAATGAATTTTGCCTTTTGGGGGGCTTAATCTTGTGTTTTAGCGGAATTGGGTAAGGGGAAAAGGACTTAAATGCCCTTGGAAACTCAAAATTTAATGCACAAAAACTACCCAGCGACGCAATTGGCGATGCATCGCGTCTATGGGATCAATCCGATTACCGACGCATCGCGTCAATGGGTGCAATGTGGTATCCAAAGTGACGCTTCAAGATCGCGTTGGCTTGCTACTTTTACCATCCAAACATGACCCAAATGAATTCCAAAAAATTCGAAACTCACATAATATGACCTATTGACATCCCTGATCATTAATCAACTTGAAAATCGACATTCTAAGGTTGGAAAGTTCAAAAATAAGATCATCCAATTTCGAAGGTTAAAAATGCTTCTAAGTCTTAAAACTTAGCTGAATTTTTCTAAGTCTGGGACCCATTTTGGCATGCTATAAAGGACCGAAATGACTAGGATTTGTGGGCTCTTACAATATCTCCCCCTTGAGAACATTCATCCTCGAATGAGACTGACTGAACTGAGAATACTGATAGTTTAAGTTTATATGCTGAACATGGACAACTGAAATATAATTACATGACTGAAACTGCTAATAAATTGAGTTTTCATACTGAACATGCATAAATGAAGCATGATTACATGGCTAAACTAATTTATGAATGCATGACTTTCATGAGGATGATATGCAATGGTAATTGATACCAGGTTTCTAAAGGTAATCTAAGCATGGAAATGAGTAAATGTAAGAAAGACTGTTACCTCAAGTTGAGTCTGAGTTTGCGGAGAAGAGGTGAGGATACTTGGTTCACATATCTGCTTCTGCTTCCTAAGTACCTCCCTCAACGGACTGATTCCGCCAAAGAACTTTGACCAAAGAAACTTCTTTGTTCCTCATTCGGTGAATTTGATGATCAAGGATTTTGACTGGGACTTCCTCATAAGAGATGCTATTCTGAACATCTATACTATCTATAGGGACTCCTACTGCTGGATCACCAATGCATTTATTTTGCAAGGAGATGTGAAACACTGGGTGTACTAAATCTAAGTCTGAAGGCCACTCAATCTCGTAAGCTACCTTTCTGAAACGATCGAGAATTCGATAAGGACCAACATATCGGGGACTGAGCTTCCCCTTCTTGCCAAACCTCTTCACTCCCTTTATGGGAGAGATTTTTAAGTATACATAACCACCAATCTCAATCTCGAGATTTTTTCTTCTCACATAAGCATACAATTTCTGTTGGCTCTGAGCTATCTTAAGCCATTCCCTGATCAACTGAACCTCCTCTAAGGTGTCAAACACCAAATCAGGCCCTACCATTGCGGCCTCTCCAACTTTAAACCACCCAATAAGAGACCTACATTTCCTACCATAAAGTTCCTCAAACTGGGCCATTTGAATCAAAGGCAAGTGATCATCCCAACTACTCTTAAAGTCAACAACACACACTCTCAACATATCTTCTAAAGTCTGAATGGTCCTTTCTGCTTGACCATCTATCTGAGGGTGAAAGGTTGTACCGAGGTGAACTTGGGTACCAAGACCCTTTTGAAAGGCTTTTCAAAAGTAAGAGGTGAACTGCGTACCTCTATCTGAAATGATGGATAGTGAAACTCCGTACAATCTGACCAACTCTCTAACATAGAGCTTGGCATAATCCTCGGCTGAGTAAGAGGTATGGACCAACAAGAAAAGAGCGGATTTGGTCATCCTGTCTACAATAACCCAAATGGAATCATGTTAATGATGAGTACGAGGCAAACCCATCACGAAGTCCATGTTCACTTTCTCCCACTTCCATGTGGGAATAATGAACGCCTGAATAGACACACTAGGTTTTGATGCTCAATCTTAACCTGTTGACACGTAGAGTACTTAGCCACAAACTCTGCAATGTCACTCTTCATCCCACTCCACCAATAGACTTACCGCAAGTCATGGTACATCTTAGTAGCCCCTAGATGAATCGAGTAACGAACACCAAGCCTTCTTTAAGAATCCACTATCTCACGCCAACCACACATGGCTTACATAATCTACCGTAGCAGCGCAACACACCATCTCCCCCTTGGGAGAAAACCTCGATTTTTCTATCTTTGACTGACTATTTCTGCTTAACTAAACTGGGATCTCTATCCTATTTTTCTTTTACTTCAAAAACCAAATATGATTCTAAACTATTCTGCACCCATACACTACCCTCAACTGGATTAACTAAATGAACACCCAACCTGGAAAGCTGATGAACCTCCTGAACTAACTTCTTCTTACCATCCTCAACGTGAGCAATACTATCCATGGACAATTTACTGAGAGCACCAGCCACTATATTAGCCTTGCCCGGATAATACAAAACACTCATATCATAGTCTTTTCATAACACTAACCACCTTTTCTGACGTAAGTTTAAGTCTTTCTGAGAAAATACATACTGCAAACTTTTATGGTCTGTGAACACATCAACATGTACCCCATATAAATAGTGCCTCTAAATCATTAAGGCAAACACTACAGTTGCTAACTCAAGATCAGCGTGGGGTACTTTTTTTTATGTGGCTTAAGCAGTCTAGAGGCATAGGCTATAACGTTACCCTTCTGCATCAAAACACACCCCTAAAACAACTCTGAAAGCATCACAAAACGTAGTAAACCCATCTGAATCGTCGGGCAAAGTCAAAACTGAGGTTGTTGTGAGTCGAGTCTTCAACTCCTAAAAACTCTTCTTACAAGGATTTGAAAACTAGAATTTGACTTTCTTCTGAGTTAATCTAGACATGGGGGATGTGATAGACGAAAATCCTTTAACAAACCACCGGTAATAGCCAGCTAAACCTAAGAAACTCCTGATATCTAATGGAGAGAGGGGCCAGGGTGAGTTTCTCACTTCTTTGGTCTTTTGAGGATCAACTCTAATGCCATCACCAAAAATTATATGACCAAGAAAAGCTATTAACCTTAGCCAAAATTCACATTTACTGAATTTGGCAAATAATAGATGGGCTCTAAGGGTCTGCAATACAATTCTGAGATAGTTTACGTGATCATATTCACTGCGAGAGTAGACAAGAACGTTATCTATGAAGACTATAATAAATATGTGTAAGTAATTCTTGAACACACGGTTCATCAAGTCCATGAAAGTTGTCGGGGAATTGGTAAGACCAAATGACATGACTAGGAATTTGAAGTGACCATACCGAGTTCTAAAAGTTAATTTCAAAATGTCACATTCTCTGACTCTGAGCTGATGATAGCCTGATCTAAGTTCTATCTTAGAAAAGTAACTGGCACCCTGAAGTTGGTCAAATAAGTCACCGATTCTGGGAAGTGGATACTTGTTCTTGGCTGTGACTTTGTTCAACTAACGATAGTCAATAAATATTCTATGAAAATTATCTTTCTTACGCACGAATAGAATTGGTGCACCCCACATGGAAACACTAGGCCTGATGAACCCCTTATCTAGGAGATCCTTCAACTGTTCTTTTAATTCTTTGAGTTCTGCTAGAGCCATTTTGTATGGCAAAATAGAGATAGGTTAAGTATCTAAAAAAAGGTCTATTCCAAAGTTAATTTCCCTCTCGGAAGGAACTCCGAAAAGATCTTCAAGAAACAAATTTGGAAATTCACATGCTACTAAAACTGACTCAAGATTAGGGATCTCCCAACTAGAGTCTTTAACTCAAACGAGATGATAGACACACCCCTTAGATATCATTTTTCTCACCCTAAGGTAGGAAACAAGCTAACCCATAAGTACTGAAGTACTACCCCTCCATTCTAGGATAGGTTCATTTGGGAACTGAAAATAGACAACTCTATTTCTATAGTCAACTGAAGCATAGCATGAATGAAGCTAATCCATGCCGAGAATGACGTCAAAATCTGTCATCTCTAACTCTACTAAGTTCGCTGAAGTAACTTTCTGAGATACCATAATCGGACAGTTCCTGTATACCCGCCAGACTATGATAGAATTTTCCACTGGGGTGAAGACTAAAAAGGGCTCTACTAGGATTTCAAAACTGACTCCGAAGTCAACATCTATATAAGGAGTTACAAAGGATAAAAAAGCTTCTGGATCTAGCAAAGTATAAACATATAAATGATAAATTTGTAACGTACCAGTGACCACATCAGGAGAACTTTCCTGATCCTGTCAAGACTGAAGTGTATAAAGCCTATTTGGGTGTTGCCCACTGGTGGCACAAGAAGTGGCACCCTGCTAAATGGGTGACAGGACTGAGCTGGGGGACGATTATACTGACTCTGCGAACCCACCTAAGGACACTCTCTAACCCTATGTCTTGGATTTCCACATCCAAAACATACATCACTGCCAGCTCTGCAGATACCTTGATGGTTTCTGCCATACTTCTGGCAAAGAGAATTTGTTTGAGCACTATTAACACTACCCTGAGATTTAGAGTCTGGCGCCCTATCCTTTTTACCATTTCTGAATTTAGGCACTAGAGCACTGGCTAAGGATGGAGCTGAAACTGAAGATTTTAGGAAAAACTGAGGACGATTACCACTCTCTAACTTAGGCTGAGTGAAGTTGAAGCTACCTATTCTAGCCTTCTTATTTTCTCTCTCCTACTTCTTAGTCTTTTTATTTTCTATCTGTTGAGCATGGACCATCAACCAAGCCAAGTCCATCTCCTTAATAAGAATTATGGTCCTACACTCATTAACCACACTGTCAGACACACCAGACATGAACTTACTCATCTTAGATCTGCTACCAGCTACCACATGAGGAGCATATTTGGCTAACTGAGTAAACTTGAGAGAATACTCTTTCACTGTCATGCTTCTAAGCTTTAAGTTAATAAATTTTAACACCTTAGTTTCCCTTAACTACCATTGGAAGAACCTATCTAGAAAGGCAGCAGCAAACTCTTCCTATTCTATAGGCCCTACATCTGTGGCCCTATCTGTCTTTCATTACTTAAACCATGTATGAGCCACATCCTACAACTGATATGCAGCAAACTCAGCACTCTCACTAGAAGTTACCCCCATAATATCTGTGACCTTCTGCATCATGTCAAGGAATTTTTGTGGGTCCTCTGCAGACTTAGACCTTGAAAATAAAAGAGGGTTCATTCGGGTGAAATCCCAAATTCTAGATGCAGTAGTATTGGCCACTGGGTTGGCATAAACAGCAGAAGGGCATTTATTTTAGGCTACCACAGAATGAGCTAGAGTGGTGAAAGTTGCGCTAAATTCTGCGTAACAAACATGCTCATCCAGGGGATCTGCCTGAACAGGCAGACATGCTGGCTAATTTCCAGTTCTTCTTCCATTAGTCTTTTGGGGGGCATATTCTATAAATAGAAGGAAAACTTAGATTAGATAGAGAGTTTAACTTGAACTCATGCTCACTCGTACAACATGAACTAGAAGAAGGGAACTTTTCCTAAAAATGCCTCATAGCCTACTGTCCATAAGTGTGGGGCGCTACACGACCATGCACAAGACTCTACTTGATGTGGCTTTCAGACTCCCTAGGACTTTTTTGAACCTTAGGCTCTAGTACAAAGTTTGTAACACCCTGATACTGTACCCTAGGCATCACACGGTGCTTACAATTTCGAAGGACCACAAGCTAACCCATGACTGGTACCTGCTGTGAGCACTGAATAATAATAATAATAATGAAAATATATGCGGAAGTTAGGCTGAAATTTCCATAAGGTTCATAAATAGAAAACAAATACTGAATACTGATAATAATACTGAAAAACTAAATATCTGTCTAAAATAGTCTAGTCTGAAAGCCTCTAACTGTCTGAATATGGAGTTGATAGGACAAGTCTCCATCTAGCTCCGACTGTTGAACATACTGAACTACTGGAATGCTGAAATAAATAACTCTGTCCTTAAAATATGATGACTCACTACTATAACTGCTGTTGATAACCTAAGCTGCTAAGTACGGTCAGAAGCTCATGCGTTTGAACCTATGACATGAGACATCATAGCGTAAAACACAGAGTATGCATAAGTACTTTGAATGTACTGGTATGCTAAGTGAGGCAGGCTGATATACATGGGTTCATATACATGAGATGATAACTGACTGAATGAACATCATGAAATAACTGAATAAGAGTACATGCAAAACTGTAACTACTAATCATGATGACTATGCAATATTGTGCATATAACCTCTATCTGAATTAGACTGAAACTGAAGTACTAAGTACTGGTAACTGAATACTGATAACTGAGATTTAGACTAATATTGAAGTACTGAATTTAGATGGTTAAGTAACTAATAACTGATAGCCATGGTTCTGTAGAATTATCTGAGTTTTTTACTGAATTTTGAGACTGAATATTGATTACTGAGTACTGAATACTAAAACTGTAACTGTGGGAGTGTTCATATAACTAACATACCCCTATTATAAACTGAGTTGGTGTCTAACCTGTGACCCCAGTTGGAAGGGTGTTAGCACCTTGCCAAGGGATACTAATAATGTTGTGTCAACCCTAATCTAGCAGGAAGACTCATGAATTGTATATATGGTTGCGTCAACTCTAATCTGATAGGAGGATGACTTACCCTATGTTGGCTATGTAGTTTTATAACGGAGGGACTGCTACTAAGGTCAAACCCTTTGCTGGCAAAAATATCCCCATCCATAGATTCGGTTGGTGCTGAATCCTACTCCCAACTGAATAAATACTGAACTAATCATTAAATTGTACTAGGCATGACTGAAATATTATTGATCATGTTGACTAATTGAACTGGACTGAGTTCACTAAGTTCTGTAACTGACTGAGTACTACTGTTCATGATGTTACTGAGACTATTCTATAGATACTGTAATTCTAGGTAAACAGCTAGATTGTCAGGTATTGAATATCCCCAAGACTCGATAGCATCAATAGTAAAACATGGCAAAATCTTGAAGGCATTACATTAGTTACTTGTCCACTATGCATTCATTTAGATATTTTGTCAAACATTTGAGAGGGATGAACTTGCACATGAATGGGACCACATGATAACATTTCATGGCAAAATCATGTTGATGGGTGCAATGTAGTAGCCAACGTGACGCATTAAGATCGTGTTGGCTTGTTGTTTTGCCCATCCAAACATGACCCAAACGAAGTCTTAAAATTTTGAAACTCACCCAATATGACTTATTGACATCCCTGGTCATGAATTAACTTGTAAATCGACATTCTAAGATCGTAAAGATCAAAAATAAGATCATCCAATTTCAAAGACTAAAAACGCTTCTAAGTCTTAACACTTAGCTGAATTTTTCTAAGTTTGGGACCCCTTTTGGCATGCTATAACGGACCTAAATGATTAGGATTTAGGGATTATTACATCTTACTTCTAATAAACAATTTTGAAATTATTTAAAATCAAGAAATATAGAATCTAAGCGTCAAAACAAAGCCAGCGATATCCATATTGCCTACTTTTGATTTGGGGTCAAAACGGACTCCCAAAATGAATTTTCAAAAAAAGAAGGGCAAATTTATAACTTTACTTCAAAACATATTCTCCATATTTTTGAGAATCTATAGTTGTAAACCCAAGTCGAATCGAGTCAAAAATGATGTTCAAATCGAAGAAAAATTATTTTTGAGCTTTACCGAGTAAAATCTTTCAAAACCGTATTAAAAATAAAGAATCAAAGTTGTTTGGAAATGAGATTGATAACAAACTAGTAATTATATGATTAGGAACATTATTCAAGTGAAAAGGAGTGAAATTGGGGTTTAAAATCAAGTCCTAAGATTTTTGAGGTTTTGAGAAATTAATCAAGAAATTTCCTAAGAAAAGGGTGAATTCTTATCTTAAATCCGTAAGAGAATCAATAAATAGATGTTAATCTAGCTTTTCAAGCACCCACAAATTTCACTTTTAATCTCTCACACTATTTTAGGGTTTAACTCTCAAGAGGTAAGGTGAGAGAATGAGCAAAAAAGGAGCAAAAAGGGGATTTTTATATTGTACAAGATTGCCAACCAGGGAGCTCATTTATGCAAGAAAGTAATATTCTTTTTCAAAAAAGAAAAGGGTCTCACTTTCTTTTTAAAAAAAACAAGAAATCTTAGATTCATCAGAACTTATTAAAACTCGGCGATAGTAGTATTTGGATCAATGATCTCTCAAAACTCTCGTGTTGTATCCCTATAAGATTACTAAAAAAGAATGGAAAGATATTTCAAATCCTTCCATGTACCCTTCTAAGTTCTCAGTAATATATACTTTTGTATTAGTAATCACTGAAATGCTTCAAATGATGATTAGATATTTTGACTAGTTAGTTCTCTCACGGCTCTCTCTCTCACTAGACTCTCTCTCTCACTAGACTCTCTATCTCGGTCCACGGCCTTCGGCGCCGTCGCCGACCGTCGGCGCCGACCCGACCCGACCACCGGTCCCCGGCGTCGACCTCCGTCACCGGTCTTCGGCTTCGTCGCCGATCTCCATCGCCGTCGCCGGTCTCCGTCGCCGACCTACGGCGCCGACCCGACCGCCGGTCACCGACGCTGACCGTCGTACCTGACCGCCGGTCACCGACCCCCGTCGCCGAGATCCGGTTCCCCCCCCCCCCCCCCCCCCCCCCCCCCCCCCCCCGCCCCCCCCCTCCGCCGGCGCCGTACGACAGGGCAGCAGCTGTAGTTCGGTCTTCAGCCGGCAGCCGCGGATCCATCTCAGTAGCAATCCCCCGGCAGCAGGTCGACGCGGGGCTTGGTTGCCGGCTTGGTCTACAAGTGAAATCTGGTGACTTCTAACCTTTGCTTATTTCATTCTTCATTCTGCATTCTTTCATTCTTCGTATTATACTAGTAATTGAGTATAGTTTGGTTGCTGAAATATTTCCTTGAATTGGTGTGAGCCTTGTATTAATTACCGCTGCTTTACTATTACCATCGTTTATGTCTTTATATATTTATATTATCTTTATATTCTCTTATACTTTCGCCTAGTTGTGGCTGTGGGCAGTAATGGGTGGATAGGGTCATGTCCGAGGGGGTTGGGGCGGGGGGCAGTAGTGGGGGCGGGGGATGAGGAAAGGGCGGAAGTGGGAGGGAGGCCAAGGTTTGGTCGCGGGGGAAGTAGTGGAGGGCGTGCGGGTAGTGAAGGTAGGCTGAGGGTTGGGTCTTGGAATATAGGGACCCTGCAGGTCAAGTCCATAGAGCTTGTGAAGACCCTTAGGAAGAGAAGGATCAACATTGCGTGTGTTCAGGAGACCAAGTGGGTAGGGTCTAAGGCTAGGGATGTGGATGGTTACAAGCTGTGGTACTCTGGGAGCGAGAGGCGTAGGAATGGAGTTGGCATCTTAGTGGATGAAGAGCTTAGAGGTCAGGTAGTAGAGGTGAAGAGGATCAATGATAGGTTGATGACTATTAAGTTGGTCATTCGGGGGTTTACCCTGAACGTGTGTAGTGCCTATGCACCGCAAGTGGGATCGGATGGGGAGGAGAAGATGCAGTTTTGGGAGGCCTTGGAGGAGGTGGTGAGAGGCGTGCCAAGCTCGGAGAAGATTGTTGTAGCAGGAGATTTCAACGGGCACATCGGGGCGCTACCGGGAGGCTTTGGTGATGTGCATGGTGGTTTTGGTTTTGGAGAGAGAAATGAGGAGGGGGCTACCCTACTGGAGTTTGCGAGGTCCTTTGGGCTGGTGGTGGTGAACTCGGGCTTCCCGAAGAAGGACGAGCACCTGATCACCTTTCGGAGCGCGGTAGCCAGGACCCAGATTGACTTTGTGTTGCTTAGGAAAAGGGATAGGGTGTGGTGTAAGGACTGTAAGGTCATCCCGAGTGAGAACCTTTCGACCCAACATAGGCTCTTGGTTATGGATTTGGGTATAAAGAAGAATAGAAAGAGGAGAAGTAGGGAGTGTAGACCTAGAATTAAGTGGGGCGGCTTGACGCCAGTGAAGGCGTGGGAGATAGGGGAGAAGTTGGCAGGAATGGGGGTGTGGGAGTGTAGGGGAGACGTGGATAGTATGTGGGATAGGGCGGCTAGGTACATCAGGGAGAATGCAAGTGAGGTGTTGGGGGTATCTAGGGGCCGGGCCGGGCACCATCAGGGGGATTGGTGGTGGAATGAAGAGGTGGAGAAGAAAGTGAGGACCAAGAAAGGGGCATAGGCCAAGTTGGTGGAGAGTAAGGACGAAGAGGAGAAGCGGGTAAACAGGAAAGAGTACAAGCTAGCGAGGAAGGAGGCTAAGTCAGCAGTCACGGCAGCTAAGACGGCCGCCTTTGAGAGCCTGTATGCAGGGTTACAGGGGAAGGGAGGGGAGAAAAAGTTGTTTAGACTCGCTTAAGCTAGGGAGAGGAAGGGTCGTGACCTCGATTAGGTGAGGTGCATTAAGGGGGAGGACGGTAGAGTGTTGGTGGAAGACGGCCACATTAAGAATAGATGGCAGTCGTACTTTCATAGGCTCTTGAATGACGAAGGGGATAGAGCTATTGTGTTAGGGGAACTGGAGCACTCAGAGGAGTGTCGGGATTTTAGCTATTGTAGACGTTTTAAGGTAGAAGAGGTTAGACAGGCTGTTCGCAGAATGCGAAGGGGTAGGGCGACGGGGCCGGATGAGATACCGGCCGAGTTTTGGAAGTTCGTTGGAGAGGCTGGTCTGAGGTGGTTGACGGGATTGTTTAATGAAATCTTCAAGACGGCAAAGATGCCCGAGGCTTGGAGGTGGAGCACCATGATACCTCTCTATAAGAATAAGGGGGACATCCAGAGTTGCAACAACTATAGGGGTACTAAGTTATTGAGTCACTCTATGAAAATCTGGGAGAGAGTGGTCGAGGTGAGGCTGAGACGGATAGTGTCTATTTCAGAAAACCAGTTTGGATTTATGCCTGTCCGCTCGACGACGGAGGCAATTCACCTGGTACGGAGGTTGGTGGAACAGTATAGGGAGAGGAAGAAGGACCTGCATATGGTGTTTATCGACCTGGAGAAGGCCTACGACAAAGTCCCTAGGGAGGTGCTTTGGAGATGCTTGGAGGTGAGGGGAGTACCGCTGGCATATATCAGAGCAATCAAGGATATGTATGATGGAGCGAAAACTAAGGTGAGGACGGCGGGAGGAGACTCAGAACATTTCACGGTCCGGACAGGGTTGCATCAGGGATCTACTCTTAGTCCCTTTTTGTTTGCAGTGGTAATGGATGTGTTGACGCGGCGTATTCAAGGGGAGGTGCCGTGGTGTATGCTTTTTGCAGACGATGTAGTTCTGATAGCTGAGACCCGAGAGGGTGTGAGCGACAAATTAGAGGTGTGGAGGCAAACCCTTGAGTATAAAGGGTTCAGGGTGAGCAGAAGCAAGACAGAGTATGTGGAATGCAAGTTTAATGACATGAGGAGGGAGAACGAGCTAGTAGTGAAGCTGGAATCACAAGAGGTAGGTAAGAGGGAGAGTTTCAAGTATCTCGGGTCCGTGATCCAGAGTAACGGTGAGATTGATGAGGATGTCTCGCACCGTATTGGGGCGGGATGGATGAAGTGGAAGCTCGCGTCGGGGGTGCTGTGTGATAAGAAGGTGCCGCCTAAGCTTAAAGGCAAATCTACAGGGCGGTAGTCCGTCCGGCCATGTTGTATGGAGCGGAGTGTTGGCCAGTGAAGAACTCCCACATCCAAAAGATGAGGGTGGCAGAAATGCGGATGTTGCGCTGGATGTGTGGGCTGACTAGAGGGGATAGAGTTCGGAATGAGAACATCCGGGAGAAGGTTGGTGTGACACCAGTGGAGTGCAAGATGCGGGAAGCCCGATTGAGATGGTTCGGACACGTGAAGAGGAGGGGCATGGATGCCTCGGTCCGTAGGTGTGAGAGGCTAGCGTTGGATGGGTTTAAGCCGGGTAGGGGTAGGCCGAAGAAGTACTGGGGTGAGGTGATTAGGCGAGACATGGAGCAGTTAGAGCTCACCGAGGACATGACCCTAGATAGGAAGGTCTGGAGGACGCGAATCAGGGCAGAGGACTAGGGCCAGCCTGAGTCGCTAGTGTAGGGAACTACTTGGTGGGGGTTTATTCATGTTAGGAGTCCGTGTCCCATGTTTTATTATGGATCTGTGTGTTTTCCTTTGTTTTAGATTACTTATGGGTTCCGTATTTATGTTATGTAATCTTGTAACCTTGTGCTGTGCTTTACTATGTGTTTGTGTGGTACCGCGTGTCGTGAGCCGGGGGTCTATCGGAAACAGCCTTTCTACTTCTTCAGAGGTAAAGGTATGGACTGCGTACATCCTACCCCCCCCCCCCAGACCCCACCAGGTGGGAATACACTGGGTTTGTTGTTGTTGTTGTTGTTGTACAAGATTGCCAACCAAAAAAAGACACAAATCACACCCGAGGATCCTGATTTACCATTTGTGCATCAAATTGAACCAGCAATCTGGTGCACCAAAATTCTTTTAAAATCCAATCAGACTTCGATGGGGTGCCCGGGATTCGTTCGGAGTTCGATATACGCAAATGAATTATGTAATCACACCAAATTTAATGCGTCGGACTCAATGGTGATATGAGAATTTCAAAAAGACATCATTTTTACAGAGTTGACCTCCGAAATTCAAAATCAAAAAATTTTAAATCGAGGATCGAAATGAGATTTAAAAGCCATAAAATCCAACCAAATATGTTACCACCCTAAAATTGACGTTATAGATCTGTTGGCATAGTCCATTCGACCATCCATTGCATGGATCAAAAGATAACCACAGAAGTCCAAAATAAGGCTCTCAAAGCCGCCAAAAACCACAATATCGCATAAATGATACCAAAATATATCAGGACCGTGCCAATCACCTCCACACCCCAGAAATATCATATTACAACTATGGAGAAGGATAAAATAATTAAATTACACAAAAACATATATTTCACATATTTCATCAAATTTTTAGGTCGTTACAGATAATTGATTGACATTTTATCTATTAAATTTTGAATATGAAAACAGAAATCAACGTTCAAACTGTTGGGATTCAATTTGAAAAATTAATTGATGACTTGACAAACATGAACGAGACTAATGAAGATGTTGAAATAAAAGATCAATCAGTTTCCCTAATCAAAGTACAAGTACTTTTAAATGAATAAAATTTGGATTAGTTTTAAATTTTTTAATCATATTTTAAATCATTATATTCATGTTTGATTAGGTGCATGGATCTACGATTTAATGTGTAGAAGATCACCCTTCTCATATGTATTTACAACATCATTTTCAGATTATTGATTTTTCGACAAATATCAGTAGTCACTCTACTGACCATCATGTCATGGTTGCAGCCTCTATTCACATAGCCAATTCACTTAAATTCGAGCAACCCAAGTCCAATTAAGATGTAATGAATTCTCAGTATTTGATTCTTGATGAACTGCTCCCAATTTTGAATTCTAAAAGGTAAATCATAACTCTGAATAAATTTAAAGTTGTTGGAGAAACATCAGTACTACCACCGAAGATACGAAAATCAGGTTGATGGACAGCATCTCCTTACATGACTGAATTTGAATTTGAATCTGATAAAAATTGTATTACTAAAGCTGTTACTATTGTCATACTTGTAATATTATTGTTTCATTAATGTATATTTCTCAAGTAGCTCATAAAAAATGTCTAAGATTTTTAACATAAAATATTCATTTATATCCAACACCATATATGGGCCATCCAATGAGAAAGTGTATTGTCGATTTTTGACTTGGGTACAAGAAGTAAAACTAAAAAAATACAGTTTCAAGTATGTTATCTTGTATGTTATTACTTTGAATAATCTATATGTACATATTTACTGAAAATTTATTTATGAATTATTAATTTATTTTGATAGGAGTAGTGATGAAGATCATTACCTGAACAGAAAAAATTATCCTCAAGCCATAAATATTCTTTGGTGTTGAATCTGTTGGAGATAAGAACTGAATTTATATATTATTATTTTTTAACCAAATGACTCGATTAGTAAATATATTATATTTGTTAATACATTTCATTTATTTTCACATTTATTCGTTGTGTCAAGTCGAATACTTTATTTATATACAGTACATTGATGTGATTTTATATTACTTGCGTAAGAAAGTCAAGTACGAGCCAAAAAATTAATACAGATACAATACTACTGTTTATTCAAGATCACTATATCAAATATTTTTTGCTAGTATACCGACAGTACACAGGAGTATAGCCCACAAGCCAAGAGTTAGCAATCACTGAATACATCAATAAATTTAGACTCCATGCCACTATACTTTGACATACTATAAACTACATTTTTATCCCAGTTAATGGGGACAGAACATTGGGTGCTGATTTTTCTGTTGTTCAATGACACATGTCTATACTTGTATGACTCTTATAAGTCTGCTCGTTATAATGCATCTGTTGCGTTTGAAATGAGAAATCTATTAGAATTGATATCTACATACCTAACAAATTTTTCTAAAAAAAATATATAGATTTCTCCTCTCATCCTAAGTACATTGATCATGAAGAAGAAGCATTTTTAGATGTGGTATACATAGATAATTCACCACAACAATCGCCAGAAAGCTTGTAAATTGATATTTTGTATTTTTTTATTTTATTATTTACTCTCAATTCAACTATTTAATTTACATAAAAAAATCTGACTAAATGTATATCTAGGAATTGTGGAGTCTTCATTACTGCATACGATGAGTATCTTATTCATAAAAAAGGTATAGCACCTAAATAGTTTGACGTGGAAGCTTTGCGTACACTGTTATGTTGTGCTTCTATGATACCACGGGACTCAAAAGAATGAGGGTGATGTGGTGAGTGATGATGAAACTTCGAATAGGCCTGTGAGGCCACAGTTTGAGTGTGATAGTAGTAGTGAAATAATTATCATTTTGTAGAGATTACAATGAGTACTTTGTTTTATTAGTTTAACTAAATCTACATGGTGTTTCTGAATCTAATTTTGAGATAGTATAGTATTTTTGTATGAATGAATATGAATCAAAGTTAATCAGTGCAGTGTTTTTTTTGTTTTTTGAGTCATGTTCCTGATTTTTTATTATTGTATTTTTCAATGAATAATACACACACATATATATGTGTGTATATGTGTGTGTGTATATATTAGATAGTTGAATATATTTCAGATTACGTAATGTGTATATATATTTGTGTTGTTAGTATAATTGACATGTATTTGTGGAATGATCGTTTATATGCACTTACATTATTAATATAGTTCAAAAATCATAAATTCATACAAACAATATCTCTCTGTGTGTATATATAAGAGGGAATGAGGTGGAGAAGCAGGCAGGTCTCCGTCAACATGCATGCTTCTCCTACCTGCTTCCTCCGTAATTTTATTATGTGATCTCTAATTAATTATTATAAGTTATTTATTTATTAGAAAATTACTAATATATAATAAAAAATAGATATTTATGACCCTGCCTGATTCATAAGCTGCTTCTTCCGTGATTTTATTATATCATCTCTAATTAATTATTATAAGTTATTTATGTATTAGAAAAATTAATAATATTTAATAAAAACGTAAAATAGATATTTATGACATGTTTGCTTCAGCTGTTTCACCCAAGTATTTGTATAGTAATTTTGTTATATCACTTCTAATTCGACATATCTGCTTCGTTGTATCAATCGTGATTTTACTATGTCACTCCTAATTAATTAGTATGACCATTTAAAAAATTTCACAAGTATTTTTTATAGTAATTTTGCTATATCACTTCTAATAAGTTGTTGTGAGTCATTAAGACATGTTTGTTTCGCTGCTTCAATTGTAACTTTACTATATCATCCATAATTAATTATTATGATCATTTAAGCATTTGAAAATTACATAAAAAGTATTATAAATTACAATAGTTAACAACTTAAAATATCTAAAAAAAAATACTTTGTTATATATTTTATAAAAAATATGTAAAAAATACTATAAATCACAATAATTAAAATAAATTTTACAAAAATATTTGTTGGGCCCGTGCCTTGCACGAGTTTCTAGTAACTAGTATATAGAGAGAGAGAAAATTCAATCACAAATACAAATAGATTCATTTGAAACACATATATAATTACACATCACAAGAGTATGTATGTATACATCTAATAACTATTCATAGTATTGTATGTCCAAATAATTTGTCAAATACGTATGTATATTACTAGATATGCATGGCCCGTGATATATATATATTTTTTATTTTAACTTATGTGATGTAAATAGAATTTAGATAATTAAACATTAAAATAATTAAAGTTTTTAATTATTGTGATTAATAATACTTTTTCTTCTATTTCAATTTAAGTGATAATAATATAATTTCAAGAGCCAGCCAAATATTTTGTATTTTTAAATTTTTAAAATTGTTATTTGTATAATTTATAATATTTTTTATACAACTTTTCAATAAGATATGAATATTCTCTTCATCCCAATTTATGCGGCACAGATAATATTTTGGCAATCAGTCAATTTTGTAAATATTTTTGTTAATTATTGTTATTTACAGTACTTTTTATTTCATTTTTCAATAATATATGTTGTTTTATATCTTCTTTTGTCCTGTTCCAATTTATATGGTACTAATATAATTTTGATATTCAATTAAATTTTTTATGTTGACACATCATTTTATTATTCCTAATTTTCTGATACATAAATGACTTATAATAAGGGGTGGTATAGTAAAATCATTGTTTGAAGGACGATAATTTAATTTAAAACATTAAGGGTTAATTTCATATTTTATGTCTATTTTATCTTTTTATTAAATATTATTAATTTTCTTAATACTTAGATGACTCATAATAATTAATTAAGAGCGATTGATTATGTTATCCATATAAAAATTTACATAATTTTATCATATCCAATAATAATCATCGATAACTCACTGAAGTAGTATATTAATTAAATACGGGATGCTGTATTTTACATATGCAAAATATGATATTATTAAAAATTATTGAATAGTGCATTATGTTTATCTCTCACAATAATAAAATTTTATTATATTTTTTTTCTTATTTATTTTTTACTTGATATATATTGACTCAATACAAATTTTAAGAAAATACTCATTAGAAATTTATTTTATTAAATTAAATTTATTGATTTAGTACTTTAAAAATTTTAAGTGAAGTTTAAATATTAGTATTTCTATATAAGGAAAAATATTTTTAAAATTTAAATTTACTAAAATAAATAAGTAAAAAAATAATTTTGAATATAAAAGTCAATTAAAATAATAAAATTGATTCACTTTAAATATTTAGTTGCAATTAATTGAGATAAAATTATTATATTATTAAATTACTTAAATTTAAGATGCTGTATTTTGCATTACAAAATATGATATTATTAAACATTATTGGATAGTACATTATGTTTATCTCTCACAATAATAAAAATTTATTATATATTTTTATTTATTTCTCTTTCAATTGATACATATTGACCAGACACAAATCTTAAGAAAATATTCATTGGAAATTTATTTTACTAAATTAAATTTATTAATTTTGTACTTTAAAAATTTAAAGCTAAGTATAAATATTAGTATTTCTATATAATAAAAAAATAATTTAAAAATTTAAGTTTACTAAAATAAAAAAGTAAAGAATTAATTTTGAATATAAAAGTAAATTAAAATAATATATTAATTTACTTTAAATATTTAGATAAAATTAACTAAGATAAAATTATTATATTATTAAATTACTTAAATTTAAGATGCTATATTTTGCATACACAAAATATGATATTATTAAACATTATTGGATAGTCTATTATGTTTATCTTTTACAATAATAAAATTTTGTTATATATTTTTATTTATTTATTTTTTACTTGATACATATTGATCCAACACAAATCTTAAGAAAATATTCATTAAAAATTTAGTTTATTAAATTACAACAACAACAACAACAAAAAACCCAGCATATTCCCACATAGTGGGGTCTGAGGAGGGTAGAATGTACGCAGTCCATACCACTACATCCGAAGAAGTAGAGAGGTTGTTTCCGATAGACCCCCAGCTCATTTATTTTATTAAATTAAATTTATTAATTTATTACTTTAAAAATTTTAATTTAAGTTTAAATATTAGTATTTTCATATAAGAAAAAATAATTTTAAAATTTAAATTTATTAAAATAAATAAGTACAAAATGAAATTTTGAATATAAAAGTCAATTAAAATAATAAAATTGATTTACTTTAAATATTTAGTTGTAATTAATTAAGATAAAATAATTATATTATTAAATTACTTAAATTTAAATAATTTAAATTAAATCTACGCAAAGCTGGAAAGTATTGTGGAACCCACCCATCATTATATATAAGCATATTTAAATGCATGTATTTTTGTTCTCTTTCTGTTTCTTTTTATAATTACGTTATCCTAATTATTTTCTTTTGTAAAAAAAATTAAACACATGATAAGTCTGTATCTTTTTAGTGTTGATAAATTTTATTTGTATATGCTTAGTAAATTTTCTTCTAATATAATAGTAAATTAAGTTTACCCCTGCGAAAGTAAAATCTTATTAGAAATTTACGCTGACTTAATAAATATTTTTTAAATTTTTTTACTTGGTCCATGTTGACTTGACACGGATCTTAAAAATATTTATTATAAATTTATTTTACTAAATTAATTGTATTAATATATTTTAAAAATCTAAATTTGATATAGTAACTTAATCACAAGATTTTATTTTTTTTTTTGTTTCCCAAGGTATCCCCACTGCTGGCAGCCATGAGACTAATCCTCCATTCCTCTGTCAGTACACTAAGCGGTGGAAATCTGACCACAAAATTTGCTTCATTCGCCAGAAGTGAGTAACTTAATCACAAGATTAATGTTAGAAGAAAATGATATTTTTTTCTTAATTTACTAAAACAAATTAAAAATAAATTATTTTCAATATAAGAGACAAATTAACAATAAATATATGGCATTTGTTACTTTTAAAGTTTAATTAGAATTAATTAATATAAATTATAATTTGTTTCTTCAAATGATATGTACAAATTTTAGGGGTAGGATTGGTAATAAAATGAAAGAATGGGGTCCTTTTGTAGTGGTATGATTTGTAATTAAATAGAAGAAGGGTAGCTTTTTCTTAACCTCTTATTGAGATACAAGTTACACAACAGAAAATACAATCTTTAAAGTAGATTCATCTTTAAAAAGAATAAAATGCTCTCCAGCTTTTATTCAATTCCAAGAAGCTGACATATTGAAGGTCATGCTTTTATTTCTATATGATCGAAGCACTGGTTTGGACCAGTGATTCATCAATTACTATATTATCCTTAATTATTTCGTAATTTATTATATTAGTCCTAATTAATTATTATAATTTATTTATATATTAAAATTAATAATATTTTATTATTATATAACCCCTAATTAATTATTATAAGTCATTTATTTATTAAAATTAATAATATTTAGTTAAAAAAAATAGATATTTATGACGTTTGTTTATATTTAGTTAAAAAAAATAGATATTTATGACGTTTGTTTCAGCTGCTTTAACCGTGATTTTACTATATCATCCCCAATTAATTATTACAAGTCATTTATGTATTAAAAAATTAAAAATACTTAATTAAAAAATAGATGACATGTCTGCCTATATTACCCCTAATTGCTCCGTGATTTATTATATTATCCCTAAATAATTATTATAAGTCATTTATGTATTAAAATTAATTAATTATTATAAGTCATTTATCTATTAGAATTAATAATATTTAACTAAAAAAAGATATTTATAACGTTTGTTTTAGCAGCTTTAATCGTGATTTTACTATATTATTCCTAATTAATTATTACAAGTCATTTATGTGTTAAAAAATTAATAATATTTAATTAAAAAAATAGATGGTATGTCTGCCTATATTACCCCTAATTGCTTCGTAATTTATTATATCACCCCTAATTAATTATTATAAGTCATTTATATATTAGAATTAATAATATTTTTTTACTATATTACCCTAATTAATTATTATAAGTCATTTATATATTAGAATTAATAATATTTAATCAAAAAATAGATATTTATGACGTTTATTTCGGCTGTTTTAACCGTGATTTTACTATATCATCCCTGATTAATTATTATAAGTTATTTATGTATTAAAAAATTAATAATATTTAATTAAAAAAATCAGATGCTTCGTCATTTACTATATTATCCCTAATTACTTAGTGATTTACTATATTACCCCTAACTAATTATTATAAGTCATTTATATATTAGAATTAATAATATTTTTTAATATATTACCCATAATTAATTATTATAAGTCATTTATAAATTAGAATTAATATTATTTAATTAAAAAAATAGATATTTATGACGTTTCTTTCAGCTGCTTTAACCATGATCTTACTATATCATTCCTAATTAATTATTAAAAGTTATTTATTTATTAAAAAATTAATAATATTTAATTTAAAAAAATAGATTACATGTCTATCTATGATTTCAATCAGTGCTTCATCTATATTACCCTAACTAATTATTATAAGTCATTTATATATTAGAATTAATAATACTTTTATTATATTACCCCTAATTAATTATTATAGGTCATTTATATATTAAAATAAATAATATTTAATTAAAAATAGATATTTATGACGTTTGTTTCAGCTGCTTTAACTGTGATTTTACTATATCATCCCTAATTAATTATTATAAGTCATTTATGTATTAAAAAATTAATAATATTTAATTAAAAATGGATGAAATGTCTACCTATATTACCCCTAATTGCTCCATGATTTATTATACTATCTCTAATTAATTAGTATAAGTCATTTATATATCAGAATTAATAATATTTTTTTACTATATTACCCCTAATTAATTATTATAAGTCATTTATATATTATAATTAATAATATTTAATTAAAAATAGATATTTAAGACGTTTGTTTCAGCTGCTGTAACCGTAATTTTACTATATCATCCCTAATTAATTATTATAAGTCATTTATGTATTAAAAATTAATAATATTTAATTAAAAAATCAGTTGCTTCGTCATATACTATATTACCCTAATTACTCAGTGGTTTATTATATTATCCCTAATTAATTATTATAAGTCTCTTATATATTAGAATTAATAATATTTTTTATTATATTACCCTTAATTAATTATTATAAGTCATTTATATATTAGAATTAATAATATTTAATTAAAAAATAAATATTTACGACGTTTGTTTCAGCTGATTTAACCGTGATTTTACTATATCATCCCTAATTAATTATTATAAGTTATTTATGTATTAAAAAATTAATAGTATTTAATTAAAAAATAGATGACATGTCTGCCTGTATTATCCCTAATTTCTCCGTGATTTACTATATTACCCTAAATTAATTATTATAAGTCATTTATATATTATAATTAATAATTTTTATTACTATATTACCCCTAATTAAGTATTATAAGTCATTTATATATTAGAATTAATAATATTTAATTAAAAAATAGATATTTATGACGCTTGCTTCAGCTGCTTTAACCGTGATTTTACTATATCATCCCTAATTAATCATTATAAGTCATTTATGTATTAAAAAATTAATAATATTTAATTAAAAAAATAGATGACATGTTTGCTGCAGCTGCTTCAACCATAATTTTGCTAAATATTTCTTATAATTAATTATTATGAGTCATCTAACTGTTAAAAATTTAATCATATTTTTAAAAAAATAGATATAAAATGATAAATTAACTCTTGATGTATTAAATTAAATTGACCTCCTTCAACCGTGATTTAACTATATCACCCCTAATTAATTATTATAAGTCATTTATGTATTAAAAAATTCATAATATTTAATTAAAACATTGGTTTCGACATGGTTGCTTCAAGAGCTGCACCGTGATTTTATTAGATCACCCCTAATTAATTATTATAAGTTATTTATGTATTAGAAAATTAATAGTATTTAATTAAAACAAGAAAAATATTTGTTTATGACATGTTTGTTACAGCTGCTTCAACCATAATCATCTTTGAGAAGATGATCCAAGACTTTATTGTTAATTGAAGTATCTTTTGTTCCGGTTTTTATATGAAATAATCCTATGAATATTAGTTTTACATCTTTTCTATATTTTGTAACAGGTCCCAATCTTATCATCAAACAAATAAAATAACTCGACTATACGACACATCACACTCTTTTATCATATGGAAAAAAACTATCTTATAAAATTTCATTCCTTAGCGAGTACCGTCAAATAGTTATTATTTAAAAAATTATCGTTTTAAATCAATGTACATTTATATTTGTATCTCATCAATATCGAATATTGGTGCTAAAAGATGTTTATAGTGTTGGGCCCGTGCTGACACGGGCCATGCACCTCTAGTAATATAATACATACTAGTTATATTAGGCCCGTGCTAAGCTCGAGCCCAAACTCATGATAATAATATTTTAATAAAAATATAATATGTATCATATTTTCTTAAAGCACAATTATAGAACTTAATGACATATTAAACCTGTATTGTTAATAAGTTCTCATAACTACTAAAATTTTTTAGTTATTTAATTAGATAATTTTTGAGAAAAAAAATAATTTATGAGAAAGGAAGTTTAGTAGGAGGATGAGCAAATACAAATAACTTCATATGTTGTACGTAACATGATTTAAATTATATAAAATAGTTACAATTCGATGAAAATTATAAAGTTAAAAATATGGACATTTTTATGATTTGTGAGCATATAAGTTTTTATTTATTGATAAAAAATAATCATTTTGACTGTTATTAAGTTTTAGTTTCGCTTATAATAATTTACTAACAAAAATTTAAGCTAGTTAAATTTGATGATTTAAATCTAGTATTAACCAAAATTAAGAAAAAATCATTGAATGAACCTCAAGAATCAATTTAGTTTTTTATATATAGTTTATGAATAAAATATTAATTATCAATTAACTAACAAGTTGATCTAATTTAATTTAGCGTTAAATTTTAATCAAAGTAACTATTAAAAAGTGGCACATAAATTAAAATAAAGAAGAAGAATAAGAAGTTCTAATAATGCTTCAGTTGAAAATGTAACGTATATAGCTTCAAAATTGGCTAAATTTATAAAAATGCATAATGACAAATATGTAAAAGTAATTTAATACTTCTTTCGATTCATATTATATGGTGTTTTTAGCTTGAATATAGTTTCTGCGAAATCAATTACCCTTATAAAATAAAAAAAATCTTTATTAAATTATACTCATTCAAGTAGTATTAATTTAATATTACTTCTTGGTTGTGTAAACTTTTATTTATTTATATAATATTAATTTGAGTTTTCTTATTAATATATTTTAAATTATCTAAAAATTTATTTTTAATTAAATGTGAAACCCAAAATACCATATTATAATATGAATAGGGGGGAAGAAAATAATATTCACAATAAGCTTTTTTTTTTTTTGGTTTTCCATCCGGTGTTCAGTGTCCGCATTGAAGCCCTGACTAATCCGAATCACACGTTGTAGGGTTCATTAAAGTGGCAGCGCTCCCAACATTAATACTATATATAAGTGTATTCACAATAAGCTACGAATGAAACCTAAAATGCCATATAATATGAATAGTACCATGAATAGGAAGAAGAAAGAAAAAGGTAATCATTCACAAAAAGTTAGTGGGCCCATAAGAAAAAACAACAACAAAACTTAAGAGTATTACTACGCATATTTTATCAACCAATTGAATTATTTATTAGTATTCCTAAAGTGACCCTGTGAGGTCGATCAAAAAGGCCATCCTCACTTATATATAGTACTAAATTATGTATATACATTATATGTTTTACATATCTATTGCATATAAATAGACATACACATGTATGTGACTGTTGTCTTACGACGTTTAAATGTACTTTATAATATAATTGTATACAGATACGTATGTACATGTATTAGACTGTTGTGTTGAATCATTTGTAAATGTTTATAATGGTATATACAAGAATGCTTAATTGAACCACCTGCTTATATATACATATACATAAATAAATAATTACATACACATATACAAATTGAAGTACCTGCTTAAACATACATATACATGTATGGTAGATAAATACATATATACATGTATTAGACTATTGTAGTGGACCACTAGATTTTTCTTTCTATAATGGAGATAGTCGTAGTAATGACAGGTCACGGTCATATTATTAAAAGTTTGTGGTAAGAAATTCGTTCTAGTGCTCAAATATAATATTTCAAAGCTTTCGTTTGTTCTCCATTACTTGTGTGGATAAGCCCGCCGAGCTTCATATGGATCAATGTCACTATCCTTCCCCGCATTTCCTTTTCTCAAAAGAGAATCGAAAAAATCACATTTTCATCCAATATCTTAATTGAATTATACATAATGATCAATAAATTACGGGTAGAGTAACTACAATCTTCTAGGTAAAAATATTAAAGAGCTCCATCTAATAACTTTTATGAATATATAGTAGGTTGTACAAAAAAATTATTTTTGAAAGATATTGGAACATAAATTTGGAGACTCGAAATCAAAATGGGAGCAGGTTTGAAAAAAGATCTTAGAGTGTCTAAAATTGGATAACTGGCGGGTTTCATTAATTAAAAAAAAGTGGAGGTCCACCATCTGCTAGCATTGTGATTTTCCATCGATTCTTTATCAATGGCCCACCCTTTCTTTGAACCTTGTCAACGATCGAATGCTTCATTGAAGCACCTACTTATATATGTATATACATATATAAATAATTACATACACATATACAAATATGTTCCTTTTTAAAAAAAATATATACATGTAGGTTGATAAAAAAATGCAATACGTTTAACAAAATACCTTATTCTATTCATGAGAAATTCGAACTAGCATCAGTCATAAATTATAACTAAGAATTTATTTCTAGAATTATTTTTAATTAAATAATTAAAAACCTAAATTAATTGAAATGGATCCTACTATTCAACTCTAGGTGTGTTTCTACACGAACGTTTATTTTGTCCAGTAAAATTACAAACACTGTATGAATTTGTGGACTTAGTCTCGCAGAATTCTTCAGCGGACATTTCTCTTTCTCTTTTCTTTAGCCTTTTGGGTGAGCGTTTGTATTTAGATAGCAGAATAATTTCACTCAATATATAATCTGGTATGTTTCATGTAGAGTTGTCTAGCAGAGGATATATAGGAACCTCATTCGTACTCAACATTGATATTGGCTTGTATAAGTCAGAGCAATAATCATCGACGTCAAAATGTGCGCTCTTTAACACTACACAAGCATAAGCACACAGAATTTCATCAACTTGAAATCTATTGCATGAACGTGTCTTCTTCTTTAAACAAACAATAAAAAACCTATCTTCACATAGTATAACATAAACATAGTCTGTTGTCAACAAAATCTATGATACATATACATATATATATATATACACACACACACTTACTCATTCGTATATTTTTTACCTCATTTTTCATAAGTAGGTCATTGTGCAAACAGGCGTGCGCGTGAATATACTAACTTACCAATTGTTGTAATTCCATCTGCCAAACATTTTTCTGACTTTCTCTAAGAAATCACATGTTGGCAATTCTCTCACTTTCTTAAGATGTTTGTTTATGTTCTCTGCGGTGTTTGATATGAGCATAAAATCTCAATTTATAGTTATGTATATCCTAATCTACTTGTCAAAATCAACCAACTGCGATAAACTTTCACCCTACTATCTGTCTGTTAAACCTCCTTCATTAGAATGTTGAATTCAGAACTGATATATATTTTTGTCATTGCATAAAATACATCTGATAACTTCGCATACGTCTTCCTAAAATTGATTACGGCACTTTTCCACAGATATCAGATGCAAGCATCCTATGGAACACCATCATATACCATTGATAAAGCCTTTATAATGCTCTCATTTCAATCAGACACAATGCACATTTTTTATTTTATCCTATGAGCTTCTTGAAACTGCTCAGAGAACCAACTCTATGTTGCAAAATTCTCGAAACTCAACAATTCGTAAGCTAACGAAAATATATGTCTTGCACACCCCATATACATATAAAATTTTAGCATGTAATTCAACCAATTATCATTATATATTTAAAAAAATTATATTCGACTAATGATTATACATATTTCATACCATATAAATAATCTGAATAAAAAATTATGTATAAACTATAATTAACAGAAAGAACATGTTTCATCAATTGTACTTGCTTAAACAAAAGTTTCATTATATGTTTCCTTGAGGTGACTGCCATCAACAACTACAATTGATCAACACGAATCAAATTCTTTAATTGAAGAATAAAGTGATATAAACACATCATTCTCTGAAAAAATTTTCATTCGTATGTGTGAACTAAGGTAAGTATTTTTCACATTATATAAATATCCCGGCAGTCTGTTGTAGGATGCATATGTTGTCCTCCTTAATGAGATCAAAGCTTTCTCCCTAGCCTTTCAAGTCATTATATAAGTCAAATCCAATCCGAGCTCATTCTTAAAATCCTCCTAGATGTGCTTCACCGTAAATGTTATTTTATGGTTTGATAACTTTGTTTTGCACAATGCCTTCAATCAATGCTACTAACATGTTTCTGCTCGTACACCGAATTCTTTTAAGGACAAATACACTTCTATCGAAACTTTCGAATTTTAAAGAATTCAGTCTTGTTAGTATTGAAAGTCATTAGAAATATACTACATGCCTTCAATTTACACACCAATGTACACCTGTTATGCAGTAATTAGCTTTTATTAATTTATATAAAAACAACAAGAGTATAACAACTATATTTTAATACATAATTATACAACTATACATATACAACTATGTAATACTTTATTGTACAATCATATTCTGTCTACACACATTTAAGAGAAAATGTAACCTAGATTATCACAAGAATATAAAACAACGTATATGAAATCTTCAAACAGTATTACAATTATACACAGTTATACTTATAGAACCATGTTTAGATATACAATTATACAAAATAAAATTCTGAATATACGCATTTGTAGATACTGAAATATAGATGAGCTTAAATATTTATACAAATAGCGAAATTTAGAGTAGCATAACATATGCATACATACTTAGTATACTTACGTAACACATTTTTACATCTAAAGTTATATACATTATTTTTCATTTCACAAAAATATATGAGTACACATACATTTTTCTAATGTCTTATTATACATATTCTTAGCTATATACACATACAAATATGTATACTTATATGTATACAAATAAATTTACTTATCCAATTGCATTTGACTTTATCATATTGAATTGAAATCTATTTTTGATTGCATATTCCATCATCATCGACTTTAAAGTAGCTTTGTTCTTACACACCTGTCCAATGAATATTTTGTTATGCTTTGAATCACAAATAATTGTCTGACCTTGCCCTTTTATATCCAGAACCTCTATCAATTCATTAGGATCTGCATCAATTTTGGCTTTATCACCATTCATTGCATAACTATCCAACCTTAGTCCGAATTCATAACTCTCGCCTCCAAAGTTAAAGTTAGATTTATCATTTTCAATGACGTTATAAAATACACCAACAAATAATGGATAGTTTTCAAAATCTTTTGCTTCTTTCTATACCATTACATATACTGTCACCCCTATATCGTTGTGTATCTCTATTCTTTTACTGCGAAAGTCAATTTTATACAAGGTGATTAACAATCAATTGAAGCAACTTATCATACTTTTTATTTTCTTCCATTGCAATTAAGTTCAACTGATAATGTTCATACTCATTATCATTATTTCACACACTTGAATGCTTCAAAAGAATGGATAATTGCGTCATTTATATATACTCTGTAAATAAATTCAAATCATAAATAATCAATAAATACAGATTCTTAAGTAATTTACTCAAAACAAGAACTCAAACATTTATCACTTTGTGAAAAAACACAAATTGATTTTATTATATACACTGTAACAAAACATATGAAAATTTATGAATCGCAACAAATTCATATTCATATTAATTCATCGAAATCAGATAACATATTCAAATATGAGAAGCAAACCCAAATTAATACTGGTAAATCGCATTTTATCCACTTTTTTAACAAAATTGAATAGATAATATACTTGTTATCAATTGTTGGTGAATATCTTTTCCTACTTTTCTCAATTCTTCAGAAAGAAATTTTTTCTCATTTTTTCAGATACATTATTGCATAAATGAGCTTTAAAGCTCTTTTATGAAAGACAATTATGTGGGAAAGTTGGAGGAAATTAAGGGTATTGATTGCAATCAGTTTTTCTTTTTTATCTTTGTTTTCTATTAGATTTTTTTTTGTGTGTGTGTAATTCCTCCTTAAATACATATAACCACTAATTGTTGTCTATAAAATGTAAATATTGAAAGTTAAACTAGAAAGTTAGTTATAAAGGTTCTAACGTGTCTATATCTGAAATTTTGCCTTTTTAATTTTTGTCTCCAAATTTAATAGTCTTTCCACATCTAAAGTTATATACATTATTTTTCATTTCACAAACATATATGAGTACATATACATTTTTCTGATGCCTTACTATATATTTTTAGCTATATAAACATATATATATGTATACCTATATGTATTTAAACAAATTTACTTATCTGATTTTTGACTTTATCATATTGAACTGAAATCTATTTCTGATCACATGCTTCGTCATCATCGACTTTAAAGTAGTTTTGTTCTTATAAACCTGTCCAACGAATACTTCGTTATGCTTGAGTCAAAAATTATTGTTTCAACTTGTCCATTTATATCCACAACCTTCACCAGTCTATTAAGATTTGCATCAATTTTTGACTTTTGTATCATTTGCATCCATTGCATTCCTATCCAACCTCAGTCTGAACCCAGAACTCTCGTCTTCAAAGTTTGAGTTAAATTTATCGATTTTTAATGGCTTTATCAAATACACTAACACATAATGAAAGTTTTCAATGTCTTTTTCTTCTTTTCGTACCATTAAATATACCGTCACCCCCATATCGGTGTGTATCTCCATTCTTTTACTGCTTAAGCCAGCTATACTCTGTTTTCACCATTTTAAAAATCAATTCTATACAAAGTTGATTAACAATTAATTGAAACAACTCATCACACTTTTCCATTGCAATTGAGTCCAACTAGTAATGTTCATACTCATTGTCATCATTTCATACGCATGAGTGCTTCAAGACAATGAGTAATTACGCCATTTCCATATACTCTGCAAACAAATACAAATCATGAATAATCAATAAATACAGATTCATGAGTAATTTACTCAAAATAAGGATTCAACTTTTATTAATTTGTGAAAAAAAAACACAAACTGATTTTATTGTATACATAGTAACCAAACCTACGAAAATTCATGAATCACGACGTATTCATATTCGTATAAGTTCGGTGAAATCAGATAACATATTCAAATATGAGAAGCAAACCCAATACTAGTAAATCATATTTTATTCACTTTATTTTTAATATAATTAAATAGAAAATTTACTTGTTATCAATTGTTGGTAAATATCTTCTCCTGCTTTTCTTAATTTTTCGAAAGACAATTTTTCTCATTTTGTCAGATTCACTGTTGCATAAATCAGATTTAATGCTCTGTTATGGAAGAGAATTATATGGAAAAGTTGAAGGAAATTAAGGATATTGATTGCAATCAATTTTTCTTTTTAATCTTTGTTTTCTGTTAAGAAGATTTTCTTTTTTGTCTAATTCCTCCCTAAATACATATAACCACTAACTGTTGTCTATAAAATGAAATTATTAAAAGTTAGACTATAAATTTAGTTATAAAGGTTCTAATATTTCTATTTCTGATTTTTGCCTATTTAATTCTTGTCTTCAGATTTGATAGTCTTTAATTTTATCCTTCAATAATTTATATTAAGTAAAAAATAAGTAACTGAAAATACCAGTATTATCAATTATGGTCATATTTTCTTTTTCAATTTCAACTAAATCAAATTGAACTTGATCGATTTTATATTTTATTTGATATAATTTATAGATTTTCGTTATACTCTCCAATCTGTGAGACACTTACGTTTCTTTCACAGAGTTAAAAAATGTAATAATAGCACATGAAGAGATAAAGTAATCAATTACTCTCGTGGTCTATTTTTACTTGTACACTTTCTTATTGGTACGGAGATTAAGAGACAATAAATGATAAAAATAATTTTACCATATTACTCTTTGAATATAATAAATTTAATGCTTTAGAAAATAAATTAGATAATGAATCATATGGGTAGAACTATTTAAATTATTCGTTGGTTTTATAAATTGGACAACTATTGTTGGACATTCCAAAAAAAAAAAAGTCATTGGACATCTCAAAATAGAAAAAAAGACAAGTAAAGATGGATGGAAAGAGCAGTTATCATTAAAGAATACCTATATTTAGCTTTAAGTGTTAATTATTCTCTTTATTCGCTTTTATTTGTCATTTTTTAACATAATATGCTCATTAAAAAAACAGTGATTGGTACAGTGACTTTACCATATTACCCAGTACTCCCTACGTTCGCTTTTACTTGTTATTTTTTGACATGATACACTCATTAAGAAAATAATTATTGATATAATTATTTTACCGTGCTCCCCCTATGCTCCCCTATTAATTGATATTTAGAGTAATATTCTTGAAAACGATTTGACAGAATAAACAATTAATGTTAAGGAAACAATAGGAAAACAAATTATCTTTTCTTGATGTGTCAAAAGTGACAAGTAACAGAAAATGGAGGGAGTAATAGATATTTGAGAAATTGTTTGGAGAATAAGTAATTAACGCTAAGAGTTATATGAATTTTGTTTTTGTCTTTTCTTGATTTTTTAAAAATAAAAAATAAAAATGATAATCAAATTAGGAAAATAGTGACAAGTAAATTCGAACGGAAAAAAGTAGTTCGCATTAGTAATGAAATGGGGGATGAACAAGGTTGAGCTTGCCTAGAACGCAAAGGAAAAATCATCTAGGGCTCTGAAAGAAGTGTTGAAGAAAATACAGCAAAGAGCGGGAGAACATCTTGTATTTGTGAAAAGGAATCATGAATTTGTATAATTTATATCAATCTAGAAGAAGATTAAAAAAAAAAAATAAGACTCATGTAAATGCTAATAATCATATTATTATCGTATATTTTTTAAATTTTATAAAATAAGACTCACGTAAATGCTGATAATTAAATTATTATAGTAAAAAAAATTTAATTTTTTTTATTTGGTCAGTTTTATTAGATCGATAAAACAGTACTATAGGGAGATGAAGAAAGACTTACATATGGTGTTCAGCGACCTAAAATAGACTTATTATAGAATCTTCATGGATGTTCTTTTGAGGTGCTTGGAGTCTAGAGGTGCATCTGCGACATATATTAGGGCAAAGAAACTGTACGACGAAGCCAAGATTCGTATTAGTATTATGGGAGGAGACTCTAAGCCTTTCTATCTTGATGGGGCTACACCAAAAATCAACTCTTACTCCATTTTTATTTACCTTTGTCATAGATGTATTGACGTGGCAAATTCAAGGTGAGATGTCATGATGTATATTACATGCGAATGATGTTATTCTAATTGACGAGACACGCAGTGGAGTAATGCTAAGTTGGTGGTTTGGAGACAAATCCTAGAATCTAAAGGTTTAGGTTATGCAGGAGTAAGACAAAATATTTAAAGTATAGGTTTAATGAGGTGGCTTATGAGGTTGATGTGGTAGTTTAACTCAATACTTAGGCCATTCAAAAGAGAGATAGTTTCAAGTATCTTGGATCTATGTTTCAAGAAAATGAAGAGATTGACGATGCTGCCACTCACTATATTGATGCAGGGTGGATGAAATAAAGTTTCATTTTCGATAGCTTGTGTGATAAGAAGATGCCTCATAAACTTAAAGGCAAGTTCTATAGAGTGGTGGTTAGGTCAACTATGTTGTATGAAGCGGAGTGCTAGCCAGACAAGAATTCTCACATTCAAAAAATGAAGGTCGAAGAGATGATGATACCATAATGAATGTGTGGGTTTACTAGAAAAGATAAAATTAGAAATAAGGTTATTCGAGATAATTAAGGTAGGAGTAACTTTGATGAAAATCAAGATGCAAGAAGTGAGGTTGAAATTGATTAAACATGTGTGGAGGATACATATAAGGGTAAAAGAATCGTAGGAATTAGTACGTCCTTGCTAGTACGTAAGAGGACTTTGTGTTGTTATCTGTGCTAAGTAATCATAGTACTAGTTTTATTGTAGAGCATTGGTGATGTTTGTTGTTTCTAAGGGTGTTAAGTGGGTCGGGCTGGGTCAACCCGAAATCGGCCAATTAAATTTATTCGTGTTGTGGGCCAAGTCAAATCCGGGTGGGGTTAAGTGGGCCGAATCAGGTCAGGTTCAACAATAAAAATTTTAAAAATAGCCCTAACCTGCCCCACTTAACCCAAACCGGTCAAACACACCTAAAACCGATCAAACCCGGTCAAAAATAAATAAAAAAGTTTTTTTAATGTACACTATATATACCTACCTATAGACATTTTAAATACGTTAAACAATATATATACACTATATATATAGTATATACTACATTAGAATTTAAAAAATATATACACATATAAACAATTACACATATATACGCACCATTCAATGTATATGTACTACTTTAAAGTTTAAATAAAATATACTACAATATATATACATTACAATATGTATATATATAGTTATATACTAATTTAAAAAATATATACCCATGTATAAGTTAAATATACGTTAAATATACACGTTTATAGAAGATATATACACATAAATATGCACCATTCAATGTATATGTACTAAATAAAATATGCTACAATATATATACATTACAATATATATATATAGTTATACTTATATATTAATTTATAAAACATATACACATGTATACGTTAAATATACATGTCTATAGAAGATATATACACATATACACGCACTATTCAATGTATATGTACTACTGTAAATAAAATATACTACAGTATATATAAATTATATATATAGTAATATACTAATTTATAAAATAAATACACATGTATATGTTAAATATACACGTTCATAGAAGATATATACACATATATACGCTCTATTCAATGTATATGTACTGTTTTAAAAAAAATAGACTAATATATATAGTTATATACTAATTTATAAAACACATACACATGTATACGTTAAATATACACGTCTATAGAAGATATATACACATATGTATGCATCATTCAATGAATATGTACTACTTTAAATAAAATATACTACAATATATATACATTACAATATATATATATATATATATATATAGTTATATACTAATTTATAAAACATATACATATGTATACGTTAAATATACACGTCTATAGAAGATTTAAACACATATACACGCACTATTCAAAGTATATGTTCTACTTTAAATAAAATATACTACAATCTTTATATATATATACACACTATATATATAGTATATACTACATTAGAATTTAAAAAATATATACAAAAACACACAATTACACTTATATACGCACCATTCAATGTATGTGTACTACTTTAAATAAAATATTCAACAATATATAAACATTACAATATATATATATATATATATATATATATAGTTATATACTAATTTATAAAACATATACACGTGTATACATTAAATATATACATCTATAGAAGATATATACACATATATACGCATCATTCAATATATATGTACTACCATAAATAAAACATATACTACAAAATATATATATATATATATATATATATATATATAGAGAGAGAGAGAGAGAGAGAGAGAGAGAGATAGAAACAGAGAGAGAATTATATACTAATTTATAAAACATATACACATGTATACGTGAAATAAATATGTCTATAGAAGATATATACACATACATACGCATCATTCAATATATATGTACTACTTTAAATAAAACATATACTACAATATATATATATATAGTTATATATAGTCATATACTAATTTATAAAACATATATAAATGTATAAGTTAAATATATACGTCTATAGAAGATATATACACGTATATACGCACCATTCAATATATATATACTACTTTAAATAAAATATAAATTGCAATATATATATAGTTATATATTAATTTATAAAACATATAGACATGTATACGTTAAATATATACGTCTATAGAAGATATATACACATATATACGAACCATTCAATATATATGTACTACTTTAAATAAAATATACTACAATATATATATATATACTACAATATATATATATATATATATATATATATAGT